>NW_019392876.1:652647-687231 GCF_000648675.2 Cimex lectularius | reverse complement strand
GTTTTGTTCGACTTGAGGCTAACCAGTACCGCTTTTAATTCCGCGAATGTGAAGGAGGCATCTAGCGCCTCATTCCAAATCAGGGGTTCAGCAAAGGAAATTGATGTCTTCAGGGGCGGGTTAAGTAAGGCGCCGAAATGAGAAACCCAGGAATCTAATGTAATATCTGAGCCACAAATAAAATTCTTGCTTTTGTATAAATTGACCAATCTCCAAAACTCGCTAGCATCCCTTGTGAGAGAGAACCGATCAACAACCAAGGCAAAAAATTGTTTTCTTTTGTTAACACAGAGAGTTTTATATTTTTTATTAGCAAAAAGATAATTTCTTCTAATAATGCTTGAGTTTGTACTACGGAAGAGGTTTAGTAAGGCTAATACTTTATTGCGCATCCGCAAACATTCGAAGTCAAACCTGGCTTTTTTTTTTTCTAACACAGGACGATTGCCCACACTACAACCTGAAAAAGCTTCTTTCATTAGACCAGTCAGGGAGTTTAGCATATTTTGAGTAGTATCGAAAGGGACCAGCGCCAAATTACTAGATAATATTTGAAGCTTGCACTTATAAATTTGTGAAAATTTTTCCTGCCACTTTAGTCTAGAAAGGGGGGGAAGAGTTGGAACATTTGAAGAGTGTGCACAGAGTATATTAAAAGATAGAGGGAGATGATCCGAAAAGTTCACTGGAACAACACGAAAATGGTCAAACAGGGCAATATTTTCAAAGGGTACACAACAAATGTCAATAACCGAAGAGCCCGAATCACCAATAAAAGTATACTCACCCAATGCTGTCAATGTTTTGTGTATGACGGCCAAAGACAGTTCCAAAGCAGTTCCTGAAAATTATAAACCAAACAAAACCTAAAAAGGCTATTTAATTTAAGCTCGCTGTAACTCGAAAATAATAGAGGTGTATATGCCTACATTTACGACTTCTTTGGAAGATGCCCACTGGATGTATAAAGTGGTGCAAAAGCTAGAGGTGCTCGGATATCTTTATATTCTGTACATTTACATAAGTGTAGCTAATGATATTTATTTATCTATCTATTTATTTATTTATATTTCTCAAATTGCATTATTTATCTGTTCAGTAATCTATGGAATCCTGATGTTATTTTCATGAATATTTTTTTGTAGATGTTATTATATACATCTACTTAGCCCTCTGCCTAGTATATGATATTAAGTGTAAGTGATAAATTCTCGTGCCCTTGCAATAGGCCGAATATCTAGGATAAGGCCACAAATAATTAAAAAAAAAAGATGAGAGTGAGTGAGAGCGTAAGACAGACAGAGAGAGAGAGAAAGAGAGAGAGAGAGAGAGAGAGAGAGAGAGAGAGAGAGAGAGAGTGCGTGAGCGAGTAATAAGAGTGACTAGATGACAGTGAGTGAGTGAGTAGGACAGAGAAGAGAGGAAGAAAGAGAGAGAGAGCTTGTAAAATATAAAGCTTGCTTCAAGCTTGTAAAATGTACTATGTTTTATAAAGTGCAATATGTCTTATTAATTTGATTAGAGGTACATACGTGAGACATTTAAGTGATGGCGAGTAAGTGACAGAGAGTGAGTGAACGAGTAAATGAGAGGAAGAGGCGTAACCAATGTGTTTAGGCGGCGCGAAGCAAAAAAAAATAAAAAAATAAATTAAGATTTTTAGTTGAGATAAAAAAGTCAATGGCACGAGCGGGATTCGAACCCACGATCTTCGGCTAGATACGTCGCTGCTCTACCACTTGAGCTATCGTGACCTCGATCCACTCGGATATCAACTTCCCATCTCAACCCATCTTTTGAGTTTTCCCTCCTTTTTGCCGTTTTTCAAATGTCGTGTAATCGGATTGGATTCTCGGCGACAAATGAAATGACCACGGAGAGCTTTAGTGAAGTATACTTAAACTCACCATTTTTTAATCTCTTAATTTAGTTGAAATAAGTATGTATTAGGAATTAACATTACGATTAAAAAGAAGATATTGCTTAAAATAAACATCAAAATACGAGTTTCCGGTTTTTGTCTTTAAATATATTTAGAAGATTTTAAATGGTAAAATTTAATTTCCATATTTACTTTACATTTTTGGTCCATATTTTATAAAATAAACAATTTAAAAAAAATCCGAACGGTAGAAAAAACATAAGAAGGGTTTCAGAGAACTAAAAGATTTCAAGACGTAAACAGAAATTTCTAGAATTTGACAATTGTACATTATATGAAATAATTTTGGAGATTAGTTTTAAATTTTTGTTGTATCTCTTTTTCCACATTTTTGAAATACATGAAATTAATAACTCCTAAAACATCAAAAAAAATTTCTTATTTTATAAAATCTTTTTTGCTTAGAGTGAGTCTCTAGGATTAGAACGATAAATTTTATTTGCGAATTTTAAAAATGTAAGTTATTTGAAATAAATTTTAAAATTAAAGGTTTATTTTCTATTTTATTAATTTGTTATATTCTTCTGTTTTTACACATTATTCAATTAATAAAGTAATAAAATGTTTTTTATTTTACATATTTTTTTTAGTTGCACATTTGCTTAAAAAAATATGTACATATTTTATAGTTTATTTCACTTATTAATAGGCCCCTGTTGATCGGATATTTGTCAAATTCTTACCTTGGTGGTACGATGGTTCAAATTTTATACTGCATAAATTTGTATTTTTGAAGGATATCGCATATTTGCAGCTGCAATTTGAGTCCCTAAGTCTTTTCCGTACGTTAGGTTAAACCTCCATTGAGCTGTTGCTTCGCATTCGAAGTTGATATGAGTGGCTGTTTCCTCCTCCTCATTACATAATCTGCAACTGGGATCATCGTTGTATATACCCATGTTTTCTCAGATACCAGTGACCGGTTAGTAGTCCTACCACAGTCCTACCACTCCTCTGAGTTTGGCCCTCTCCAATTGCAGCAGTGTTTTTGCCAGTCTCGGTGAGGGTTGTTTCATCATAAGTTTACTGTGTCTAGCACCGCTAGAGTTTATCCACTTCTATTTTTGTTTAGCTTGGATCCATTCTGCGATGGAGGATTCTATATTTGTTTTTGTTATCCAAAGAATAGGTTCGGGGCCTATGTATGGTCTTGCACATCCTCCTCTGTCCAGTCTGTCTGCTTTCTCGTTACCCTAATTGCCCTGTGCCCTGGCACCCAAGATATCATCAGGATGTTGTGTTTCCCCAGGTTTTAGAGATTTTGATGCATTCACTGACTAATTTTGATGAGATTCGTTTACATGCTAATGCTTTAATAGCTGCTTGGCTATATGATGTTATGAGGATTTTTTTGTCAGTGTAAACTCTTTTAAGATTTTCCAGGGCACAAGCATTGATGGCATGTATTTTCGCTTGAAAGACCGAAGTGTACTTCCATAATGAGTTTGATTACTCTTGTTTTGGGCTTGTACAGAAAACGCCTGATCCTGTTCCTTCCTTTGTTTTGGAATAACTGAGGATGGTTGAGTACGTCGATTCACTTTGTGTAAAGGATGGTTCTACTCACAACCAATAACTATTTTTGTGTTTTCTTTAAAATTATTATCAATTTTTTTGTCTTTAACAGAAATAATTGATATAGAAGGTTTTAGGAGTAAATTTAATATTTTACTTTTCAAAAAAGCGTATTTTATAGTGATGTGAAAATTTTCTGAAAATAGAATTTCCTCTCAATCCCGTACCTTTCGCTCATTGGAATCACTCAGCACTACCGGCCCCAACAATCATCCAGCCCGGAATTAATTATCAATCCTCGTCTCAACTTGCCCACCCTTTACAAGCACACTCTGTATAATTATTAGGGGACTTGAACGATTGTTTGGTTATTTTAATAAAGTATTGGAGATTAACAGGAGGCGTCAAAACGTGCGTCAGCAGATAGGTGAAAGCTGACCTGGACATCCAAATCAACAGTAGATAAATTAAGACACCTATTCGATGAAAACGTGTAGATCTCCACAGACCGAGGAATATAAGCACTCATAGAGCCATAAACGACTTGTATGTCTGATGTTGACAATCCTACTTGAAGATGCTGGCATTGAGAATGCCAATAGTCCAGAATTAATTATAAATATTAATGGTTTTATTTAATGAAATTTTCTTATTTTTGATCAGAGTAGATGAATTGGTTATGGTGTTAGCTTCTTCATTTGTCACTGACCCTCGACAGGAAATTATAATGATATAATAATAATAATACTTTATTGCAAAAAAGAAAAGTTATAAACATTACATAATATATAATTTAAAGTAAAATTACGGCATGGAGGGTCCGTCTGCCGGAAAATTATATTTTCATTATAATAAAATTTGGTTTTTGGATTTATAGTTCAAATCTGCACATGTATGTATATACACATGTCGGCAATTGTAGCTTTTGTAATTTACAATAAATTACAATCAGAGAAGCACCGACCTGGTGTTGGTAGGCCGAGGTCAGACATGGTCCGCCCAGCCACCGAGATTGGGTTCCGGGTGCTGTCAACAGCGAGGACATATCAGTACCAAACGCAGCAGTTGTTAAACTCCTACTCTTTGTTAAAATATTACTTCCTAATTACATTCTTCCATTCAACTAAGATGGTGGAGTACTTGATATTCCTCCATCTCCCTTTACACCTATTCTATAATTAACCTAATTGAGGGTCGATGAGATACCCGATATTCCGCTATCAGCCCTCTTCCATTACACATTCACGTCAATAAATAAAATCACTCTCAACAAACGTTAAATGCACAAAACAATCAGTACGATGTACAATAAAACAACCCTATTTCCTCCACGAATCGGAACAGGGGACGCAGATACTCACTGCTGTGCTCAAACTCATAACGGGTGGAATTCCTATTCACTCTCTATGTAAAGCCAAGAAGTTGCATCCGTCAATTAGTTGGGGCCCATCGAAACCTTTCTCTACATGTCGGAGTTTATGCTGAGAAGGGTTGTCGGACAAGGATGAATGAAATAATTTTATCTCGGCTTCCAGTAAAGTCACACCTATACGTTTAGTATCATTTTATATGAAAACATGTCTGTCGGTTAAGTGAGTTTCTGTGATAAATGCTACGTCTTTATGTCAGTTTTTAATACATGGTTCTTGTTTGTGCGCCAATATTTCGTTTGAGTTCCAGAGCAGAATTGTGAGTGGATTGGTTCATCGGGATAGTTTGGGGAGGGGTTCAGTTACAAGGGTAGTGAGAAGGGTGATGAGAAGAATAGAGAAAGAAGTAAGGTGGGAAATGATATCTGTTGGTAGGTCTGGTGAGGTAGTTGGTATGTATTTACGTGCAGTGCTAGCTACATGAGCAATTGCGGGTTGCTGAGTTTCTCCAGACAGCTGATGTTGGTGCTGTTGGATTCGTCTTTCTCTCTGGTGGAAGTGGTGGGAAGAAGGTTGATGTCATCGTTGTGGGTTTTGGTCCTGTTGCCGCTTTGATTTTGGGTGTCTCCTGACTCAGCTTTCTCTGGTCCTGTAAATCTTTGTGTGTGGTGCATACCCTGGCATGTCCCTTAAAGGTCGTAGGTATGTTGAGTTCTCGTACATTGCGCCGATTGATGTGAGCCTCCGCACCTGAAACATCTGTGGGGTATAGTAGGTTCGTGGGTCCATAATTCTGCCACCTGGAGCCCTGCACGGCGTTCACGCGCATTCTAGGTTCCTCCACGTTGATTTTTGTATATGGAAGATACTGAACTTGAATGTACCCTCACTATTTTTGTTTTTTATAAGGTCTATAAAAAGTAGGGGATATGGCGTTTTTGAAGTTGAGTGTAATACTATAATAATTGATGCACCTTGGAATTATTTTTTGTTTTTTTAGTCCTTCCGTCGAAATGGTCTGGTGGAGTCCACTTATACCCGGTAGCATTTATCTTTTCAGTTGATAAAAGTGATGGTCCTAATTTTCTGTACACAAAAATTCAACTGTTTCGCGAAAACGTTTGCTGCTAGTTGTGCAAAGTAACAAATCCGGTAGCGATAATAAAATTTGTCACTACCCAATAAATTGTTGACAGAATCATTTAAAATTATGTTTTTTATGTTATGTTTTTATGTTTTATGTTGACGGTATAGTAAGTGGTGGAATTGCTGTGCTGGCGCTCTCTACGCCTTTTAATGTTTTACTTTTTAGGGATTTTTTTTTGGTGACGCCAGCCGAAGATGTGTCCGATTCAAGGATTGTAAATAGCTCATTTTTATTCAGTGATGTCGAGTGATTACTGTGAGAATTATTCTTTCATACCTTGTTTTTTAGTAAACAAGAGTTTTAATATCCTTAGTTTTAGTAATCCTTTGGCTCCCCACGCATGCCGAATGAGATTTTTCAAACTGTTTACTCGTATTAAAAGAATATGTGAATGCAAGAAAATCATCTACCCAATAAAAGCACTGACCTTCACCGATTTCAACAATAAAGAATGAAACAAAACTAGCAACTACTGTGATTGAACAGAAAGCAAAATTCCACCATGTTGACTGTACAACTATCGCGATGGAACTAAAAAACCTTTCCTTTATAGGGTTTTTGCGCAGTTTCAAAAGATTGAAAAGATGTTCATCCCTTCAATCTCAGCACGGAGAATATCGTGTGGAGCAGAGAAGGTCTGTGAAAGATCTGTTGGAAGGGTCAGTAATTGGTCTCCTGCTGTGAGTAAATTAAACCACTCTAAGTCGACAAACCGATAATCGGTGACATCAGCTGACTAGCACGACATCCTCAACCCGGAGATGTTTTCACCTTACTTCAATGAATACACTGGATTTGTTTTGCCGAACCATAGACATTAAAATTAACTTAAAAAACTGGGATTTTTTGAGTCATAATCTGTTCAAAAATGAATAGGTATATTGCTAATTTTGTAGTGTTTACATTCTCTAGAGAGGAAGAGAGAGCATGAGAAAAAGAGAGGTTTATTATCCCTTTGTTTAACAATCAACTAAAGGTTTGGTCTCTAGAACACTCTTACACCTAAAGTGAAATTACAGCAACATGATTTTATAAACTCTACTCAATCTACATGGACATATGTCCGACGCTCCTGACCTAGGACCTATTTGGTAATTTGGGGGAATTAAATGTGCGATATTTTAACACCTTTTTGATAGCGAACAGGAGAAAGTTATCATGTGTGAAAAAGGATTCAAGGAATGTACTGCGACGAGCGGTAGGTGGAGAGTTATATATGTAGGAAAGCAATTCGGAAAGATAGCCTGATTGTTCTTCAACTTCTTCTGGCTTGACGTTTAGCCCTTAACGGACCTACTTTGGCAACATGTTATTGCTTGGTCGTGAATAAAGCATTTTAAATGAATGAAAGTTGTAGGATTGAAAGCTGGATATGCTTGGCTAAATGTAGTACTGCGTGTCCTACTTTTTGGAAAGGGTCGTTCTGCTCACAAACTGACGTCCAGGAAAAGCGAAAAATCATTCGGACAAGAAAGACACTAATGTATAAATATGGGTGAGTAAAAGAGAGAGAAAGAGGGAGGGAGAGAGAGATATAGATGGAGAGAGAGTGAGTGAGTAAAAGGAGAGAGAAAGAGAGAAAGTGAGAGAAAGAGTGTGTGTATGTGTGTGCGCGTGAGAGAGGGGGAGAGAGAGAGGTTAAAAAAAAGGACAGAGCAAAAGGGAAGAATGTAACAGGAAAATATGTGAAAAAATGCGTACGAAAAAGAGAGAGGGAGTGAGTGGGAGTAAGACAGAACGAGAGTGTGCGTGTGAGAAAGAGAGAAAGTGAGAGAAAGAGTGTGTGCATGTGTGTGTGTGCGTGAGAGAGAGAGAGAGAGAGAAGTTTAAAAAAAGTACAGAGCAAAAGGGAAGAATGTAACAGAAAAATATGTGAAAAAATGCGTATGAAAAAGAGAGAGGGAGTGAGTGGGAGTAAGACAGAACGAGAGTGTGCGTGTGAAAAAGAGAGAAAGTGAGAGCAAGAGTGTGTGTGCGTGAGAGAGAGTGAGAGAGAGAAGGAGAGAGAGAGAGGGTGAGAGAAAGAGGGATATACGATTAGTGATAGAGTGAACAGGTAAGTGAGTGCGAGTAAATTAGAGTGAGTTAGCGAGAGGGAAGGAATGAGCAAGTAAGTGTGAGGATGTAAATGACAGTTAGTGAGCGAGTAAATGAAAGTAAATGAGTGAGTGAGTCGGTAATGACATCTAGTAAATGAGAGTGATTGAGTGAGAGAGTGAATGGGCAAGTAAGTGAGCGCTAGTAAATAACAGTAAGTGAGTGAGCGTGAAAATGAGAATGAATGAGCAAGTACGAGTGTAATTGAATGTGGAAGAGTCAACGAGAGGGTAAGTGAAAGCTGTTAAATGAGAGAGAGAGTGAATGAGAAAAAAACAACAGTTTGTTTGAAGAATCATTCTTCCCACAAGGTGAATTGATATGCTTACCCCACCTCAGTTATATCTACGCGTCTTCTATGTCGTTGGCTGTTTTCATTGGAGTAGTTAGGAGGTTTAGTGACGAATTTAGGATACGTTGGAATAGTTTCCAGTCAAACTAACTGCAGACGGGATGGGTTTTTCGGTTTAGGAAGTGGAGTTATACTTAAAAATTGTACCAAGGAAACATAAAGGTAATGTAGTAGTTTTAAAACATTGTATTTGTTAAAAATTGGAAGGGAGAGTTCTATTATGTTGTTGTGAGAAAAAGCTCTAACAATTCTTTTTTGTGTTTTGACTATCTGATCATTCACATTAGCATACGCACCTCCCCATCTGACCAGTCCGTACTGATATGTGATTGAACTAAGGCATAGAAGAACCTTTTGCGAGAAGACCATTTTCACATTTGTTCCGCAAAAAATAAATTTGCCTCAGCCCAAACTGTATATTTTTCCGGACATTATCTATAAGAGCGTGCCATTTTAATCCTTCTTCGATAATTAGTCCCAACTATTTTTATGACTTTGTTCGATGTTAAAGTAATTGGCACAAACTTGATTACAATCGCCTCTGAAACAATTAAATCTAATAATCAGACGGAGATTAGGACGGACAGGGCTGATGCAAATAAATTTTCATTTCGGACTCATGACAGACAATTACGTGCAAACCCTTCACTAACTAGAATCATGTCTGCTTGCATTTGAATCTCTAAGTCTGCCCAATTACCAGCAGAGTACTGACTAGCCCCTTTAAATCTAACGTTCTCCAGGAGATCGTTTATATAAGTCAAAAATAAAACCGGTCCAAACACAGAGCCCTGAGGAACACCGTACTCAATAGAGTGAGTTTACTAGAGGTTCTTGGATTGTTTGTATTTAATGAGGGAATTGTGGATTGTTTCCTCATTTTTATTTTTATTTGTCTCTTTGATTTGTGTGAAATTCCTTATTGTTGAAGTTTATAAAAAGTATAATTCTTAATCTTCCCGCCCATTTTTCACCGGTGCCTTCTAGATTTGAATGCCACCTTGATCTCACGACGCATTCTCTTTACAAGGAGATTACAATTGTGATGTGATTGGTATCGGCCTTAATACCATGATTGTATATATAAAATCATGGATAAGGCGAATTCGAAATAGAGTGAAATAATTAGTGCCTTCGTCAAGATTTTGAAAAATTGTTACATATACCCCGTTCATCAGGACTTTTGGAAAATTAGCCTTGCCTCTGCACTTTTATATTTAACCATAATATACAAGGTGATATCAATCACATTCATATATTCACAATTTTCTTACAAAAATGGCTTTAAGTACAAAGAAAATAAAGAAAAATAAAATGCTGCGATGATAATATATAGCACCAGATATTTGTTGTATTGGGTTGTCCGGAAAATAATGCAGGATTTTGGTATTAAACAAAAAAAAAGAAACTAGTTACTTTAAAGCAATGTTCTTTAATCAANATGAGTAATCCTGTAAACGTAAACAGAATATTTTATATAGATTTTTTTTAATGAAAACTTAAAATCCTGCATTATTTTCCGGACAACCCGATATATTTTATTATTGAAATTCAGACGATGAAATATTTTGTTCATTTGTGCTGCTTGTTGAAAAACGTTTTTTTTTTTGCCGGTTTCGTAGTAAATTACCGACCAAAGGTAACAAAAAGCTGCCAGAGATTCAGTCCGCTGCAGATATTAATTAGCCCATTAGGAGAATCACTCGGGTTTTTCTCGTTTGTATCTTTAGATTGCAGCTTCCTGAACAAAAGAGGATTATAATTGTATTATGAAGTGATTTCTGAGGGTGTTTCAGCGGTTTAGACATGCAGAGTAATTGGGTTATCGACTCATCTTTGGACACTTTCCTCCAGTTAGTTGTCACTGAGGGTTGCGGTAGGAAATGCAGTCGTTCCGACCAGGAAACCCGACCAATGACAAGTTGGATCTTAAACGGAAATAGGGCCCACAGCTTTAGATTCCCTCCTCTCGCCACTACACGACCCCATTTTACTTTTTTTTCTCATTTCTATTAACTTACAATGGAATTTCATCTTTCCAATCGAAGAAACCAATCGAACGATTATTTCCCCTTTTATTGCCCGGTTGTGTTTGCAACTCGATAAACCGATTGGCCGTTATTATTGTTCTTGATTCTAAAACAAAATCTTTAATAGGCCTTTTCTCTTCTTCTGTTTCAGGTTTCGTCGGGCTACGCGGGGAGAGATGCTCATGCTTTTATATCACACCTGCACGACAGAAATAACGGTAAGAAGATAATATATACTAATATTAACAAAAGGTCAATCGTTCAGAAAAAGCTGTTCGGTTTTTTAATTATTTAAGAAAAATTACCAAGTATGAAATGCAAAGAACTAAGTCTGCAAAGAAACAAACACGACATCTAGAATGATCTAGACGCGGCCTTGGGGCATATCACCAGGACAGATCTCAGGGCCGTAGATATTTTTAATTGTCTGATCTTTATATGTGATATTTGTTATTTATTGAAACGAATGTAATTTATTAGCGCGGATGGAGGTGCTAATAACCAATTATCCCGAAAAAATATCGAGTGCTCTAGGTTAGTGTTAATGAATACGCGGATGTAATTTGTTAGCGTGAATGGAAGGATTTATCCCCCCGAAAAATATCAAGTACTTTGGGTTAGCGAGAACATAATTTATTAGCATGAATGGAAGGGTTTATCTCCAATCACTCCAAGGATATCGGATACTCTGAAATAGTGGGGATGTATTGTATTAGAGTGAATGGGTGCTATGGCAAATTTTAAATCAATTTAAGCTTAAGCGATATGTCTATGAGATTTAATATACAGCTTCCTTCAGTTAAATTAACCCTTTTTAATTTCATATTAACTCAATTAATTATACTTTTTATCTAAGGTCTTGGTTGAGATGAACAAGTTAGTGTCACGAGCAGGCTTCGAACCCATGACCTTCGCCTCGTGAAATAACTTTCTCATCTGAATCAAGAGCTCAATAAAAGTATAATTAATACGGCCATATATTGATTTCATATTAGCCTTTTTTAAATTCACCATAACTTTTTAAACTCAAATTAATCACTTTAAGTCCATATAACCCTATTTAATTTCAAATTTATTGTAACAAATATATTGTTAATTTCACAATAACCTTTGTTAACATAAATTAACCCATTTAATTCATGTTCAAAATTAAACATTTTAAATTTCAAATAATCTTTTTAAATTCTAAATTAACCTACTTTATTATAAATTTTTTTTCTAGTTTTTTGAATTTCAAATCAACACTTTTTAAAATTTCAAATTTAAAAAATTTATTTGTATGTAAAATAATTAATTTAAAGTAAAAAAGAAAAATTTAAGTTTAACAATTTCTTTTTTACTTTAAATTAATTATTTTACATACAAATAAATTTTTTAAATTTCACAATGACTATTTTTAAATGTCAAATGAACCTATTTTATTTTAAAATCAACGTTTTTTATTTCAAATGAACCCTTTTTAATATCAAATTAACCCTTTTTAAGTTCAAATTAACAATTTTTAATTTCACATTGTTTGTATGAATGTGATTTTTAATTAACCTATTTTAGTTCCAAACAAACCTTTTTTAAATCTAAATTAACCTTTTTGTAAATTTCACATTTTTTAAGTTCAAATTAACCATTTTGAAATCAAATTAACTATTTTTATTAAAAAAACAGATGGCATGCAATCTATGTAAAGTAAAAATGAAAAATAAAATTAAGTTCACTAATTTCGTGGTCCGCTTGACCAATTAATATATTACAATTAATTAAGGTTTTTAGTTGAGATAAAAAAGTCAATGGCACGAGCGAGATTCGAACCCACGATCTTCGGCTTGATACGCCGCTGCTCTACCACTTGAGCTATCGTGACCTCGATCCACTCGGACACAAAGCTCTCCGTGGCCATTTCATTTATCGTCGAGAATCCAACCCGATTACACGACATTTGAAAAATGGCAAAAAGGAGGGAAAATTCAAAAGGTGCGGTTGAGATGGGAAGTTAGTGTCCGAGTGGATCGAGGTTACGATAGCTCAAGTGGTAAAGTAGCGGCGTATCAAGCCGAAGATCGTGGGTTCGAATCCCGCTCGTGCCATTGACTTTTTATCTCAACTAAAAACCTTAATTAATTGAAATAAAATTCAGGATAAAAATAAAGAATTTCTTTTAATATCACATGAAAACAAATTATAATTACATTTAAAAGTTATGTAACATTAAATATAAAAACGAATGTTTCTTCTATTAATCAGACAGATTTTCTTAAAATATAAAATTAACTTTGTCTTCATTTGATTTTATTTTTTAATAAGAAGTTTGCTACATAATGTAGTAGGGCCATCGTGTTTCTCTTATTTAATAAGGGTGATATCAATGACGTATTCAATTACAGCAATTTCCTGTTTCATGTTATTTCCAAAATTTTGGAAGGAGCACTTCTCAAATGTTTTAAACCTTCGTAACTGAAAACTGCCCTGAGTAATAATAGCTTTCGGTGTTTAATTAATTTATCCTATTCAATATAGCCAATTTAAAGTTGTCCCAAAGAGGTCAAAATATCCCTTGCTTTGTTATAGACTTTTCGGAGGTTTTTGTCATAGTTAATCGTAGGGCAAAGATATTTAATTTGGGAATATCGTATAAATTCATTACTTACTTAACTGAGACTCGAAAATGTACATAAATATTACATGCTCTTGAAAGGGAGTATATTTCAGCATTGAATATAGATATAGATGATATTATATTCGACAAAGATTATTCGGAATCCTGTGGCCCTTTAACTGCCAATTTTCACGAAATATATCTGTCACTACTACAATCCCATCGGGGTCGATGGCAAGGGATGATTTGGGGATGTCGTTCAAACTACTTAGATGAGAAATCAACAGGTGTGTAAATAACCTATTTGTATATTTTGACCAATTTCTCGAGTTTTATAATATTGTCCTTTCTGAAAAGACCGTCGCAAAAACTAATGGTAGTACTACCAAATCTAAAAATCATCGGTTGGAGGTTAAAAAGAGTCAGCCTCTTTATATCCTTACGCAATATCCAATATTGGCCTATTGTGCGATTCCCGTGCTCATCTTTGTGCTCTGGAAAAGCCTTAAGCTTAATGAAATAAGTCTTTAGTTCAATGGGAATATCTCCAGGGCAGAGGCATGGGAAAAAGTGGATACAAGAACCACAGAAACTAACAGCATAACTATTAAACCTACGACATGTGACTAGAACAGTGAGACTTCTGACTTGATACTGCAGATTCTGGAGGAGCAGTACAAGTATCAGATATTGACAGGAAAAATAAGAAACAACGGAACATATTCTCTGTTGGCTTCAACGCCTACTCAGGTTGAGAGGAAATACCAAAGTCTGAAGGATACATAAATTTAGTAAAAAGCCTTCTAAACAAACTAGACAATGATGGTAAGGTCGTAAAGCCGATTCCTAGTAACCAAAAAGTAAACCTTCGTCCGACTATAGTGGTTTGGGACCATCGTACGTTTTGATCTATTAGTTCATTTCTGGTTTGATCTTGTGTAATTATTGGGATACTTTATTGACGTATGACTTTAATTTTCCATGAAGTTTGACCTTTTAAAGGTAAACATGATAAACGATTGTTCTTGTTGCTAATGTACAGGTTTCTACTCTTTTACTACGACCAAGGGACAGGTTCATCGCAGCAGAAAAGTCTCAAATTTCAAATTCTTTGGTTATGGTGTTTGATGCTTTACATATATTGTGTTATCCGGAAAATAATGCAGGTTATCATGTTTTCTTTCGATTCACCCTCTATACAATAAACTGTTTACGTTTGATGGATTATTCTTTGGTATGAATGTCAACAGTTTTTTTATCTTTTTCCTAACTAAAATGTTTATTTGTCTCAGTATTTTCGTTTTATGAGTTTAAAGTCGGTCGGGACGGTGTCCAAACGGCCAGAAACTGAAACGAAGTCTCTCGGGCGATGGCAGTGTGAGCGAGATGGTTTGAAAAATTTCAAGAGAGAGCCTTGAAGACAAAGAAGGTCTTGGGAGGATTTCTTCCAGGTTGATGATGTTCTGCGCGCTTTGGTGGAAGAAAATCCCACAGCAACTGTTCGAGAACTTGCAAATCGATCTTGGTGGGCTTCATTTGGGCTGTTTTTCTAGAGATTCTTGAATCCTGGCGAAACAATCAATGCCGAATTTTGAAGCAATTCACCAGAAATTGGCATTATTGAAGCCATGCTCGACACCATGTCTTACACGTGACAACACGAAAACTGCTGGATCTTGGTTATGAAGTTCTGCCTCACCCTACTTATTTTCCAGACCTCTCGCCTACCGACTACCATTTTTTCAAACAACTAGACAACGTTTTACAGCATCAAAAATTTATTGATCAAAATTCGTTAGAAAATGCGTTTGCAGAATTTCTTAATAATAAAGGCACAAAATTCTATTCAGAGGGTATAGAGAAGTTGCCACCACGTAGGGAGAAGTGTATTGATGGGTATTTGAAGTAATGGATGGTATTTTATAACCATAAAGCTGCATTATTTTCCGGATAACCGAATAATAATAATAATCAGTGGAGAATGTTAAACATTTATCAGGTTTGTTTTATGAAAGGTCTTGGTTGAGATGAAAAAGTCAGCGTCACGAGCGGGATTCGAACCCACGACCTTCGGCTCAATACGCCGCTGTTCTAACCACTTGAGCTATCGTGACCTCGATCCACTTGGACACAAACTCCCCATCTCAACCTACAACCTGTCGAATTTTCCCTCTTTTTGCCATATTTTCAAATGTCGTGTAATCAGGATTCGATTCTCAGCGACGTATGAAGTGGCCACGAGGAGCTGTTAGTGAAGTGATACTTCTTTTACTTATTAAATCCATTATGTTTAATGGTCTAATGACCAAATTACTTCTTTCAATAAATTATTCTTTTTATGCAAGGTCTTGGTTGAGATGAAAAAGTCAGTGTCGCGAGCGAGATTCATCTCAACCAAGACCTTACATAAACAGAATAATTAATTGAAAAAAGTAATTTGGTCAATGAGACCACTAAACAAATTGAATTTATCAATCATTTAATTCGTGAATTCCCCTAATTTCGCCGTTTTTTTTGCACCCTCGAAAATCACGAGATTGCAGTTCCGGGACATACTATTAACCGAGCTGAATCTATCATCAGAGGCCAAGGTAACAGTTCAGAAGTACAGAAATTGTTCTCGGCTAGGTTCAGTATAATCGAAAAGTAAAACAGCCCCAGTAACAGAGTTGACAGTGATATATAGATATTACTTAATTATGATTAAAACCTCGATCGATAGATGTTCCTCTGAATCATCCTCCATTTAGAGGAATCGATGACTGATTAAAAATGGGAATATTTCATTATCCCCTGTTTCACTTTAACAATTATCTTATTGCCCTATTCTTTTTTCTTCTTTTTGTAGCCAGACGTGTTGCGGATCTTCAGAATTCACTGACGCTATTCTTTTATCCTTCAATTTTATGTAATTTCTAATAATATTTGAAGAAATATTTCCGTGCCAATTTTACAAATCATGGTAATTCATTGAAGAATAATTATGATTTGAAAAACGAGGATTATAGAAAGGATCGGGAAGAAAGTAGTTGTCCGTGTGGATTAGAGTGGGATTAGAAGTTAGCTATTTTTTGCGTTATTAATGGTCGTTATAAATGGTTCGGTAAGATGGATGTAAGGATTCGCGATTGAAAGGTCTGGATCCTGTGGATATTGGAAGGTTTGGTTGAACGCCAAATGTCCATTTGGTTTTAGTATTGAGTTGTACATGAGTGTTTTGTTGTCAAGGGAGAGTTTAAATCTGTTGTCTAGTATTCTTTTAAGTAACGGATATCTTCGGTTCTGTTCTGTCCTTTTGAGTCCCGTTTGATGATCCAAGATGAGTCGTTTGTCTAGTTTTACCCCTATATTTCTATGGAAGGGGGTAAGGTTATAATAGATTGGAGGTTATGTTTCTGAACTTTGTGCTATTTATTTGGATTCGCCATTTTTTGAACCGTTGGAAATGGAAGACACAGCTATTCTGGAGAGGTTCCGTGAGTTATAACGGGGTCGGAGTTAGAAATAGAATGACCGTGCGTATGTTAGGATAGTTGGGTCGGGACGGGCAGGGATATCAGCAATATATATATATATATAGACATACATAATCAGTACAGTAGTGCCGCAAGGACGCTACCCGGAGGTAAGGATGGGATAGTGTGTAAGGGTAGGATGCCCTTGAGTTTCCCGAGTAAAACCAGGTTCCAGGCTCGATCGATAGCCTTTTCGACATCGAGACACCCGAGACACCAACGTGAACAGTGGAATGGTGGCGCCTAAATTCACATTGATGTTCGGGGATTATATAAAATGATTCGAGGATGGGGTGTATTTGATTATAAGGGAGTTTTTCACGTAGTTTACCAAGAACAGGCAGTAAACTGATGAGGCAGTAGGGCCACAAGGTGGTGTGGTCTATTAGATTTATTGGGTGAACCATGGAAAATTTCCATGGCGACAGGATGTGAGTTGGACGGCGAGTTGCATTATAAAAGGTAGTTACGAAAACAATGGCGTTTTTGGAAGTTTTCAAAGATTGGAAGGGGTATTGAGATGAAATCCAAGAGCTTTTTTGAGAGGTTGGTTTTTATTTGCATATTTTACGTCAGAAGACGTAAAAGTTCTAAAGAGACTGTAAAGGTAGCGAAATGTGAAGCTCTTGTGATAGGGATTCTTGAAGTTGGACGTCGTGTATTGGCAACACATTCACCTACTAGAAACTCCCAATGAAATGTGACGTCCCCAGCCATGAAAAAACTCTTCAAATAGCGTCAATGTTATTTAACACTACTAACCCTTTAGGGCTCAATATGACCAATGCTGTCTCATAGAGACAATTTTAACAATAGTTAAGGTTTTTAGTTGAGATAAAAAAGTCAGTGGCACGAGCGGGATTTGAACCCACGATCTTCGGCTAGATACGCCGCTGCTCTACTACTTGAGCTATCGTGACCTCGATCCACTCGGACACCGAAAAATGGCAAAAAGGAGGGATAATTCAAAAGGTGGGGTTGAGATGGGAAGTTGGTGTCCGAGTGGATCGAGGTCACGATAGCTCAAGTAGTAGAACAGCGGCGTATCTAGCCGAAGATCGTGGATTCGAATCCCGCTCGTGCCATTGACTTTTTATCTCAACTAAAAACCTTAATTAATTGTAATGTATTAATTGGTCAAGCGGACCACGAAATTAGTGAATTTAACAATAGTGTTAAGGTTAGCTGGGAAAGAGAGTTTCGGGAGGTCGCAGTGTTGAACATACAGTTCTTCCGGCCTTCTAATATTATTAAATAATAAGGATAGGTAGTGATATGGATTTGATGGAACACGGGGGTACCGCAGAGTGCTGTGTTGAGGACGATCCTCTTCCTACTTTATATCAATGGTATGCTATGAGAACTTAAGTGTTACAATGGAAGAGGCAACTGCTATGGTTTGTGATAAACCACAATCTGTCTGTTCTGTACACTATGTAATTGCATAAAGATATTTTAAAAAATTCCTATAATAATAATTTATTTACTTTAAAATTATTGTATAACTAAAACCTTTTCTTCTTCTAGGATGTATATTTTGGGTTAAAAAAAACACATATATATGCATATACAAACTGTACATCAATTTGAATTGTTTTTGATGGTAGCTCTTAAACAGAACTATTATTTCATGGTTCTTATAGTTATTGTGCTAAACAACATTTTTATTTAACAAAAAAGTAGTATTTTCTCGTTGAATAAAACTTTATTGTTAAGATAGGTGATTGGTTGATTTTTCCATCTTTTGGTTTTTGAAATGGACAGATTATATGTCGGTTTTCGGTCAATTGACTTGGTTTTGCGTTACAAATATAATGCATGTTCATGTTCTTTTTTTTATTTTTCAGGAATGGTAGCATACCATCCATCGAGAACAAATATACAAGAACCATGGTACCAAGACGGTAAGTCAATCTTTTATATAGATCAATATTTATCAATTTCTATACCGACATCCTTCCCCACCCCTTCAAAATCCAACGTATATAAACACGAAATAGCAAAATCTCACTGGCATTCTCGACATGACACGCAAGAATGGCACAATTACACAGAAGACAAACACTTTGAGCCCTGAAGATGATCTCAATAAAGATCGAAACGTTGGCACGATAAAGAAAATGNTATATATATATATACTTAAACACTGACACTACGGCCAGTGAGAAACCAGCCCAGTTTTTTTTATCGTCGGGTTAAGGAGAGGAGGTCTCGGGGCTATCGTCTAGACGACGTGGAGGATTCTCATGGTAAAGGGCTTGTAGGATTAGAAGCATTAAGATTTGTAAGCAGTAGGATTAGGATGGGTTGAAAGATTGAAGTGAGACTTAAGGAAACGAGAACGGATTAATTCTTTGACGAAGGTTCTCGTGGATAGTGAGGTCGGAGACAAACTAAGAAGTTTCAGCATTCTTCTGAGGATTTTTGATTGGAATGGTTCGTTGGACCTTATATGACTTGTGGTGCCCTACAGTTCCGCTCCGAATGTCCGAATTGATCGAAGTAAAGTCTTGAAAAAGTTAGTTTAACGTTGACGGACAAGATAGATATATGTTCTACAAGTCTTCATAGTTGTTCAAATTGTCTATTTAGGTTTTGCCGCTTGAGTTTTGTGTGAAGAATCAACGTCAGTCTACCGTCTATGTATTTTACTTGTGTACGTGTCGGTTTTACTGGTAACGAATAGGCAGGGACGTTAGTTTAACGTGAACGTGATTGGGGTGCATTTATCCTCGTTCAGTTTCATTTTTCATGTTTTAGACAACACTTTAATGAGCCCAAGTTGCTCCTAGATGTTGAAGGTGGCTTGGGTAGGGTTGGAGTTGAAAGCTAAAATTACAGTATCGACCGCGTAGGTTGTAGGATGGTGTTGGGATAGCAGGTCAGCAGTATAAATGGTATGTAGGATGGGACCAAGATTCTCTCTTGTGGGATGCCGGCCTGGATCGGTCTTGTGAATCGGACCTGCTTTAGTTTGAAGAGAATTCCCGGGTACCAGCCTCTGGTCAAAAGCTTTAGACATGTCTAAGAACATACCCAAGTTATATTTTAAACCAGAGGAAATAGTGCCGTCTTGAAACGTTGCCAGGAATGACTAGGACGGAAACCAAATTGGAGTCAGCAAGAAATTTGACTAGGTCTGTAAAAGGACATGTGGCGGGGAGGTTTCTGGGGTTTTAATACGAGATAATGGAATGTTCATAGTAGGGGAAAGTGAGAAGTTCATACTGAACTGAAATTGAATACTAAATGATGCCAAAACAAAACTATAGCCTTCTGTGGGAAGTATCGAAGTATTATAGGAGTTATCAGATCGTGTCCGGTGTTTTTTTTGGGGGGGGGGATTGTGAATAAAGAACTTTACTTCTTCTTATATTCTTATATGCATATAAAGTGGTCAACAACAATGGAAGGTTGTTTAAAGACAACTAGATTCGACTACTAACGAGGATTTCACTATATGACATCTGTAAGCCTGATAACGTACCTTTTAAGACGACGATTATATGTTAAATAAATGTCAGCAGCAATTTTTGAAAACTCTGGGAATTAATCAAAAGCGGATTATATCTTAGATTATATGGATGTTTAACATCCCTTTGGGGTTATTACCCCCTCTGGTATGGTTGTTAACTAGAGAATGACTCCGGCACAAAAGTGAAGCATAGGTTAAACAGAAACATTTATAATTGATGGTGTTGATGTCGGATGGATTAAAAGGCTCCCTGATATCGGAAGGGCGTTCGGTCCCTGGAATTAAATATTTGCGCTCCCTAAAAGCCTACAAACCCCACCTTATCGGTCTATTTAAATCATTAAACGACGTGTGCCATACAAAATCTATTAACGTTTTTTTCCCTTGTTCCACGTTTTTTTAAATAATTTTTATCGGCCTCATTTCAACTGAAAACCAAGCTTGGATAAATGGCTGTGATTCCTTCGTATTATATTTTCTCATTTGTCATCGATTGATTCAATCCATCTTCACCTGTAGGTCACTGTGACCTATCATTAACGACATTCATAATGCTTTTTGCAAATAGTTCAACGAAATTTCTGAACATAGAAAGGTGAAGAGAGTAATGGTGTGACCTCCTGACTCGACCCCGCTATCCAACCAACCAAACTTTCGGATAAGCTACGTAGATCACCTAATTGAGAATAGACATAAGCAGTTGGCAAATCCTTTCTTCGAGAAAAAAGGAAAGTCTCAAGATGCGGTCACGAACATCGCTGGCTGTCAAATTCAATTTTAACGTTGTTACGGAGCGACGTAGCAAAGTAGAGTAAAAATTTTTTGTAACAACAGCCAAGCTAGATAGACAGATAGATAGAGTGAAAGAGAAAAAGAGAGAGAGAGAGAGAGAGAGAGAGACAGAGAAAGTGAAGAAAAAGTAAAAAAAAGTAAAAGTAAAAGTGAAAGTAAAGAGAGAGAGATTGGTGGTTTTATTTTTTCACGCAAAGATATGTCTCTTGTTCTTCTCTTACACTGAAGCTGATTTAGAGTGAGAGAGAAAGAGAGAGAGAGAGAGTGAGACAGACAGAGGAGAGAGAGAGAGAGAGAACAAAAAGAGTATGAGAGAGAAATACATAAAGAGAAAGAGAGAGAGAGCAAAGAGGGAGAGGGAGAGAGAGAGAGAGAGAGAGAGAAAAAGAAATAAAGGTAGAGAGGGAGTGTGTGTGAAAGAAAGAAATAGATAAATAGAAAATGAAATAAATAAAAATTGATTGAGGGTCAAATTTTTTCACGCCAAGTTAGGACTTTTGAACCAGTCTTGGAATGAAGATAAGTTAGAAAGAGAGAGAGAGAGAGAGAGAGAGAGTGTGTGTGAAAGGAAGAAAAAAGAAAAGAAGGAGATAGATAAATAAAAAGTGACAGAAATAAAAATTGATTCATGATTAAATTTTTTCACGCCAATTAGGACTTTTGAACCAGTCTTGGAATGAAGATGAGTTAGAAAGAGACAGAGAGAGAGAGAGAGAGAGAGAGAGAGAGAGAGAGAGAGTGAAATAGAGAGAGAGAGAGAGTGTGTGTGAAAGGAAGAAAAAGGAAAAGAAAGAGATAGATAAATAAAAAGGGACATAAATAAAAATTGATTCATGATTAAATTTTTTCACGCCCATTAGGACTTTTGGATCAGACTTGGAATAAAGGTGAGTTAGAAAGAGAGAGAAAGAAAGAGTAAAAAAGTGAAAGAGAGAGAGAGAGAGAGAGAGAGAAAAAGAAATAGAGGGAGAGAGGGAGTGTGTGAAAAAGAAAGAGATAGATAAATAGAAAATGAAAGAAATAAAAATTGATTGAGAGGACTTTTGAACCAGTCTGGGAATGAAGATGAGTTAGAAAGAGAGAGAGAGAGAGAGAGAGAGAGAGAGTGAAATAGAGAGAGAGAGAGAGAGAGTGTGTGAAAGGAAGAAAAGAGATAGATAAATAAAAAGTGACAGAAATAAAAATTGATTCATGATTAAATTTTTTCACGCCAATTAGGCATTTTGGATCAGTCTTGGAATAAAGGTGAGTTAGAAAGAGAGAGAAAGAAAGAGTAAAATAGTGAAGAGAGAGAAAGAGAGAGAGTGTGTGTGTGAAAGAAAGAAAAAAAAGAGAAAGAGATAGTTAAATAAAAAGTAACAGAAATACAAATTGATTGATGATTAAATTTTTTCACGCAATTAAGACTTTTGGATCAGTCTTGGAATAAAGGTGAGTTAGAAACAGAGAGAAAAAGAGTGAAAGAAAGATAGAGAGAGAGAGAGAGAGTGTGTGTGTGTGTGTGTGAAAGAAAGAAAAAAGAGCAATAAAGAGATAAATACAAAGAGAAATAGATAAAGATTTATTGGTAGAAAGAGACAGAGAAATCGCTGCAGCTTTGTGGCTTATCGTACTTTTCCTATTTGCTTAAGGTCAACGTGCGATTATTTAGTTCCATATTGACCCTTAATTAGATTAGTTATTTACTTAGAGTATGTAATGCAGTGAATGGTTTACTGGAAGAGTGTTTTAAATGTTGTCTCCGTAAAAAAACCGAGGAGTCTGAGACGATTTTTCGGTGAATAAAGCATAGACGTTCCTCGCCTGCTTTTCCATTTTTTAGAATTAAATGGTTGCTTAATTGCTATTCTCTGAGTGAGTGCATTTATTTGCGCAAATGCAAGGTGCGAGAGGATCAAGGGTTGAATATATAGTACTACATCGAACTTTACATATTTTTGACAAAATAATTATCAACAAATAGTATGTCACTATTTTATATTTGGGTCATACTTATGATTTTGATAAACGTAAACTAGGTCAAGATTTATTTAATTAAATCTTCTTTAATTCAAAATTATTTAAAAATTTATTTTTTCAAGGCAATCGTAGTCATAGTATTGTTATTTTTCGTGAAACCTTTCAGTGCGACACAATAAAAACGTTAGCTTTACCTTGCTCGGCGGCAATGGATCAATAAGCATTGGGGCAACTGTCAAAAGAGAGCAAAAACGTTTTTACCGGCTTCAAATCAAGTTGAAACTTTGTTCGGTATGTTGAAAAAATCCGTTGAATTTTTATTGGGCTTTTGGTTTAAAGACGTCGTTTATTCATGACAACGGCGAAACTGGGCGGACCAGGAACGAAGGAACAATTGATAATTATTACTCAAGATATTTTTCTCATTTGTTTTAAATAACCCTCCACATTCCGTCGATAGAAGATCCTTCAAGTTGCTTGGCTTCAAATCTCGCATTACTTATAATTTTGATAATATTATAGCTTTTGGTAGGCAGGAATGATTGGAAACAACCTAACAAAAATTTTCTGCCGAATTGAAAAAACAATTCTTTTTTTTTTGTGTGTGAAAATCGTCTCTCCACTAGTGTAAACTTGAAGTTTCGGTCTGACCGCGGTGGTGAGTAGGGGTCAAACAAAACAAAGTTGTGTGATGAAAAGCCCCTCCCAGTGAATGACTGTGTGTGAAGGATGGGCTAACAACCCCCAGAGCTCAATTAGTTGGATGTGGTCGTACCATTATTGTGATTAGCCCTCTTGTACAAAGGTGTCAGCCTACAATGCCTCCACTCGCCTTCTTCCCCGACCTCAATTAAAGTATCAGCGCAGGAAAGTGAAAACTGAAAACATTTTGCCGGTTTTAATATGAAAACAGCACCATATCATTGTGTCTTATAACGTATACTTATTACAACCCTGTCTCAAAGTTCAAAAATATTTAAGGAAACCTAGCCACATTCCAAATCCCTGGAATTAAATAAAACTAATTGTAATTTGGATAACTTGTGTCGACTTCTGACAACGACCATAGGTGTTTAGGAACGTAAAGTCATCTTGGAAATTAGAGAACAGGCTAAGACAATGGCAATTGTCCGATGCTGTGTCCATATTGATCCATTTTCGTTCTGTAGACCAATAAAAATAATGGTCTATAGTGCCATCTGCATCAATCTAGTCTTCGTTAAACATAAGGCTCTATACTTCTTATCGCTCGTGTTCAGATACTTTTCATCTCATCGTGCATAGAACTTCGTACCAATTGAACATATCTTATTTCATTAAGCTTTTACCAGATCCCAAAGTTGAAGACTTCCGGTCCTTCAAGCATTTTCCTCTCAACCTTAATAGGTGTTCGCTTCAGCAGAGGACATCTCTGCTGTTTCTTCCTCTTCCTGAATTGTACAGGCTTGTTTACGGTGTCCCCAGTCTATATATACGCCTCTGGAGTCTGCAGTATGAAGTCAGCAATCCTACTAACATGTCCTAGGTTTAGCAGTCCTGCCGTAAGTTTCTGCGATGGTATGATGAAAGTTTTAGCATGTATCCGTCCTGGAATACATCCCTATTTCACTAAGACCTATTTTTAACCGATTGTCTGATAGATCTGTGCTCCTCTGTGCTGAGAGGGCCCAACGAAACGAACACTTATTCCTAACCCATTGGTTGGATCTACAGTTTGGGCAATTCGGCATGTCGCAAAGTGGCACAGGGCATTTATGACAGATATGTTCGTAAAGGCCGCCAAAACTCCTTTCCACCATCCACTCTATTAAGGAGGCAGGAGGGAGGTCGGTGGCCGCAACGGTTTAGGCGTTGACACGGCGCTCGTCACTGTAAGTTAAAGGTCCCGGGTTCGAATCCAGCGGCCCTGCATTTCAAAAACACCGGCACCCTGAAGCCTGAGGGTTTATATGACCTCTGCTGTTGCGAACCCTCGTTTAAAAAAAAATCGTGTATCGGTGTATGGAAGGTACTTTGGACAGTCACATTGTTGTAAAAAAATAAGATATTGTGTATCGTGTTTCAAAAACCGAACATTTTTGTGCTGGATTGCGTCTGTTAGCGTCCATCAAAAAGGTTTTTGCCAATATTTTGTTTTCTCGAAGAAAAGGAGATTTCCAAAAAAGGAAGACGTGTTTTATTTTTAATTAATCAAGATTTAATTTGTCTACTTTATTGCTCGTTTATTTGTAAGTCAGCGATTTTCTTTTCATTGTGACAAAATTATCACTAATCTTATTTTTATTGATTCATTCGTACTTCAATATAAGAAGTTTTTCCTTGTTTCTTATCTATCCATCCTTGGCCTAATTTATCGGGCTTCTCGTTGCCCCTGGACCCTAGTCCCCTATATTTCCTGGTACCCAAATGTTATTTTCCTTGATTTTTGACGGCGCCTTAATCAGTCCCAAATGTCCCTGGAGTTCACTATCTACATGATGAGTCCTAGACTGTCAAGGTTCTGGGGATGTCTATTGACCCATGATTCCTGGATTGTCATTGGAAGAAATGTCAAATCTAATTCCTAAAGTAACAGACTGAGGGAAAGAGATCACAGTTAATTCCGACTATAATAAGACCGAGTATAGGTCGAAGGTCTAGAATTCTCATAAACCTAGGGCAATATCCTACTTTCTCTCAGATATAGACTGTGGCGAATAATTGAAGAAATCTAAATAAAAAATATTTAAAAAACCTATTATCAAATTTCTTCTTGAGATCTGCCTGCTGGTCGACCTGACAGTTTATGATCTTCTTGACCTGCTTGATTTTACTTGTTTTTTTTCTCTGTCAGACCTAGTCGGTCAGGAAATAAGCAGAGCGAAGTCGAGACAAACCCACTTAAAATAGCGAGAAGCCCAAGCATCTGGCAGACCGAACCAGAAAATATAGGCGTACTTAAATTGGTGTATATTTATGTAACGGCCAACCTGCAGATTCATGGATAAATCTCACAGTTTGTGTGGACGGTTGTCCAAAACAACTTACAATTAGTCGTTTGGAAACGTAAAGCAAAAAGACACTGATACAGGAAGCAATGAGCAAATTCATCGGATAATTCAAGCCGTTCATGGTGGTTGGACCACACACAAAACTTCAGGAAGAGGCATATCCGAAAAGACCCTTAAAAGGGAAGCAGCTGGAACCAGAAGTGGCAAGCCCCCTTATAAGGTGTTACGATGATCGAGAAGGTGGAAACCCTTCTGATCGTTTGTCCGTTTATAGGACAATCATCACTTTACACATAAGATCCTTGTTTTCATAATATGATGAATTCATTATTAAAAAATGAAGAATAAAGAATTTTCTAGATGGACTAATGTTTCCATCGTAGCGAGAGTATGGTGTGTGATTGATATTTATCGATGAACTAACTTAGCGGAAGGATAGCGTGAAAAAGTGGCCACGGGCGACCTGATTTAAAATTAAATTAAATTAATTAATTAAATAAAATAGAATAAAATAAAAATAAAATAAATTAATTAAAATTAACTCTCTTTTATTTCAAATTAAAACTTTTTAACATAAAATCAGCACTTTGAATTCCAAATTAGCCCCTTTTAAAGGCAAATGAACCTGTGTTATTTCAAATGAACCATTTTTATTTTAAAATAACCGTTTTTAACTTCAAGTTAACTAATTTCATTTCAAATTACCCTTTTTGACATCAAATTAGCTTTTTTTAATTTCAAAGTAGCCCTGTTTATTTCAAATTAACCTTTTTTTTAAATTTCAAATTAACTCCTTTTAATGTCGAATGAACCATTTTTATTTCAAAATAACCGTTTTAAAATTTAATTTAACTATTTTTCATTTCAAATTACCCGTTTTAAGATCAAATTAGCATTTTTTAATTTTAAATAGCTTTTTTCTTTCAAATTAACCCTTTTTAATTTCAAATTATCCTCTTTAATGCCAAATGAACACTGTATTTCAAATGAACCATTTTTATTTCGTAATAACCGTTTTTAAATTGACGTTAACTATTTTTAATTTCCAATTACCCGTTTTGACATTAAATTAACCCTTTTTAATTTCAAAGTAACCCTTTTTATTTCTAATGAGCCTTTCTTAATTTCAAATTAACCATTTTTAAGTACAAAATGGAACTCATTTTTAACAACAAAATTTCTCTTTTTACTTTCAAATTAACTTTTTATTTCAAATTAACTTTTTTTTATTTAAAATTAATCCTTTTAAATTTCAAATTAACTCACTTTTGAATTAACCGTTTAACTTGAAATTAGCCCCTTTTCATTTAAAGTCAGCCCTTTCAAAGCATTAAACTAATTTATGAAATGACATGTACTTATAAGCATGCAAAATAAAATTCCTATAGATTTGAGAATTTTCGTCGAAATATAAAACAATTGGTCTTTAGACAGAAAATTAATTCAATTAAAAATACAAGTTTTGCAAAATTAAATATAAAATTAAAAGATTAAAAAAAATTTGTAGGCCTTTTTGTAAGGTGTTTTATTTAAATGTTTGTGTCTGTGTTTAAATAGGCCTATAAATAAAAAATTGCGTGTACAAAAAAAGAAGGATAGGAATAAAGAATGTTATTTTAACTTGAGAATTTTTTAAAATATAAACTGGATTTTTATATAATATGTCCCATAAAAATTAATTACTAATAAAAGTAAAAGTTATATTCAATTAAATATAAAAATGAAAGATCCTTTTATTAATTTGAGAATTTTTTAAAATATAAAAGGCCTAGTATCTAAAATGTCACAGCAAAAATTAATTAAAATTAAAATTAAAAGTTTTATAAAATTAAATATAAAAACAAATAATTCTACCATTATTAATACTAGATTTCATTAAAATATAAATAACTTGCTTTATAGACCAATTGTTTTATATTAAAAAAAAGGCAAATAGACAGTAATTTTATTTTACGTGCTTATATTTCACATCATCTAGGCTTTTAACGCTTTAACCCTTTATAGGTCAGAATTCCCCACGATTTTTTTCTAATTTTTTCTGCATAAACCTTCTATTTGGAGTCCAAGAAATAGGTTTCAATAGATTTTAAAATTATTTCGTATCTACTGCAGGTGCAATGAGGTGGTCGCTATACTTGCAACTGTCCACTATAGGCAGTTTTTCCCATTTTTTTTACTACACACTTCTGGCGATAAACCTTATTCCAAACAATAGTTTCATTGATAATAAATATAAAAAATTATAATAGATATTCATAAATTTATTGTAATGATAAGAATTCCTTTTTTTTATTCTTATATTAAAACTTACAAAACTTACTTAAACATAAAACTGGAACAGGAACTGAACCGGAATACGTTCCCCAAATTCGTAAATTTGGATGCTTTGGACATAGTTGTCGTCCTTTCATGTTTTTCCTGCTTTGTCCATAAACGTTTGGTGAAACAGCTAGTTTTTTCCGACTAGTAAATCCTCCGATTAGTTCAGTCGCTAGTTTTGATTTATGAGATGCGACATGGGATTTTATTCGGATAGGCCATCAGAAATGTTTTTTTATGTATGATATAATAGTTGACTTTGGCGGCATTAAGTAAATAAAAAATAGCCTCCATCCACCACCTAAGGCACCATGATAAATTATAACATTCAATAAGTTGATCCAATCGATCCACCCCTCCCACATACTTCTTATAATCCAAAATTCTGGGCAAGCAACTAGTTCAGTCGAACCATCTTTAGTTTTTATTTGTATTAGAATGGATTTGGAGGCGTCATGCATTGCACTAAGCACGGAAACTGATTTTCCACCCCAATCTATCCATTTCACAACAGAAAAATCTCCACTCTGAGCGAAATCGATTTCTCGCCTTTCCATCTCAAATTTTTGGTATAATGCTTTCTGTTGGGGCGTATATTACCAACAGAAAGCGTGTCGTTTTCTAATAATAAGTTGGACAAGGAAACGTCGGAAAAAATATCGTAAAATAAGGAATAACCCTTATTTTAATAGGGAGCTGATAAAGTCATTGCAACATTTTTACGTTGGGGTTCGGGCTTTTTCCCCTCCTTCCCACAGTAAACAGAAAGGTCTAACGCCGTTTGATGGGCTACATCGGCATGTACTACTGCTTGATGGATGACCTCCCCTTTAACCTAACCGTTGACTCATCTACGACAATGTACCAGCTAGGGTCAAACATTTTTGTTTAACCTTTCATTTAAACACGTGTAAGGCCTTATTTTACACAAAACGTCAAAGTCGGGAGTTTTGGTTGTTCAGTAGTATTATTCAATTGAATAAACCAAAAAATTGTCAAAAATCTTTTCAGGGTCATTATGTCCGAGATACGTTCCATAAGAAAGGTCATATAGGCGCCTTATTACTAGACATCAACAAAGCATTTGACTCAGTCTGGTACCTTGGACTAATATTCATATTTATCAAGATGGGCTTTCCGCAGTACTTAGTCAAGATCGTACCTCACCCGACGAAAGTTAGTAATATCAATTCAAGGCGTAGAATCACGGGTTGGTAATGTGGCTGCTGGTGTTCCACAAGTCTCTAAGGGACCTGATCTGTTCCTCATTTATATTAATGATATGCCTAATATCCCTGGCGTTGAACTGGCCATGTTCGCGGATGACACTGCGCTCTACACATCATCAAGGAAGGAAAGTGCTATAGTCAACCGATTCAGCATGGCAGCGGAGAGGACTATCAGGTACTTTACGAAGTGGAAAATAAGTGTGAAAAGGAGTACGTCTGAAGCCCTACTCTTGAAAGACGTCCAACTGTACACCTTAAAGTTTACCTTAATGGTGAACAAATTAACTGGTCTCCCTTAATGAGGTACCTCGGCTTTCGGCTAGATATTAAGTTAACGTTTACAGCCCACATCAATGAATTAATTCAAAAAGGAAAAAAAACACGTAAAAATACTTTTTCCACTCTTGTGTCGAGAGTCCCAGTTGAGCGTTCATAACAAGTTGCTCATCTACAGAACCATAGTAAGGCCAGTGTTGACATGCGCTGCTTGGGGCTTAACTTGCAACACTAATTATAACAAAGAACTCAAAATAAGTTCCTAAGGTTATACACTAACGGCCCTTTAGTAACCAAGATATATGAACTCCACACAAACTCCGGATTGCGCGAGTTCATAGAGACCAATTGCTTTTTGATAGATGTTCTGGTAACGCCATAAGTTCAAAATATCGGACAAAAACGTTCACCCAGAGCCAAACACAAAACCCTAAGGGACCTCAATGGGAGGCTCAAATATATTAACGCCTAACTTAGTTATTTAATTAATTAATTTATTTTATTTGTTTGTATATTATTTATTTATTTATTCATGTATTTATGTACCGATTTATTTATTTATGTGTGTGTGTGTGTGTGTGTGTGCATGTATGCATATATTATATANTGCGATTCTATTACATTTCATTATATTTTTATTTATTATTTATTTTATTTATTAAATAAACTAGGGACTCATACATAGACTTATTTATTCGTATCACAATAAGAAATATTACTCGTAGGGTTTTTTTTTAATTTCTCCCCAGTAGTGTAATATATATGACTACCAATGCCAACTAAGTTGCCAATTAATGCACTGTGCATACAATTGTATTTTTTTTTTTTTTTTAATTATGCCAGTGGACCATTACAAATGTAAACTCGAAAAGGTTAGTTGGAAGTTAAAAAGCGTTAATTTAAATTTAAAAAGGGTTAATTTGACCGAAAAAAGCAATTATAAGACTACAACTACTTCCCTGCATTTTTATGTTTTTAAGAAACCACCTAAAATTTGAAATCAATGTTATGCTTGATTCATTTTAAAGTAGTATTGCCCGAAAGCTCGTCAATAAAAAAAAATTAATTTAAAAAATCGAGGTTATATCAACCCTCGGGGTGCTGGTGTTTTTGCAAAAAAAAAGTTTGTAATTATGGCGGGTTCGAATGCTGGGCCGCTGGATTCGAACCCGGGATCTTTACCTTAGAGTAATGAGCCCCGTGTCAACGCCTAAACCGTTGCGGCCAACGACGCCCCCTTCACTTTATTATGAACTCATTTATGTTTAGTGGTCTAATTGACCATTTTAATATATTCTTTTTATGTAAGGTCTCAATTGAGATGAAAAAGTCAGCGTCACGAGCGGGGTTCGAACCCACGACCTTCGGCTCAATTTGAACATTAACATTTGAAAACTGGCAAAAAGTGGGAAAATTCGGAAGCTTAGAGGTTGAGACGGGAAGTTGGTGGATCGAAGTCACAATAGCTCAAGTGGTTTTTTTTTTAATTTTTTTTTTTAATTTTTTTTATTATTTTTTTATTGGCCTTATGATCTTGCATATTAGCCATAGTACGAATTCTTTTGTGTTCAAATTGGGGGTTATCGGGAAAAAAGGGCCAGAGGTGACGGTTGGAATCGAACCCACGACCGCGGCGTGAGAGTCTCTCATGCTAACCACTCGGCTACCGCGGTCCCCCAGCTCAAGTGGTTATTGGAGCAGTGGTTTATTGAGCCGAAGGTCTTGGGTTCGAATCCCGCTCGTGACGCTGACTTTTTCATCTCAACCAAGACCTTACGTGAAAAGAATATTTAATTTTATTATAAACCAACTATCAAAAAATTTTACAATTAATATCTAACTACAAAATTGTTATATCATTATTGTTGTGAAATTTTTAACATTTTCCTAATTAGAGGATCATTACGATCAAACTTTACGTATATTTTGATTTTTTCTAGGGAGTAGTTGTGAGACCGAGGAGTTTAACATGTTTCCTCAGATCGAATCGACAACACAGGGTAAGTTTTTTTACTATTCTCGGAAAATAACATAAATTAGACTTTCTAAATTAATGCATTAGTTAATTTATCGCCTGCTTTGCTATCTGATTGTTTTTACATTTTTACGCTTGCACCGTTGTGTCTAATACAAAATACAAATAAATCTAATACAAAAAAATCTAAAATCTAGTTTTTTACGAGATTCTATCTAATTTGTTATGAGATTTGTTATGTTGTGCAAAGATTTCAATAGCTAAAATTTCGGCTCGTAGATCGGGTGCCAATTCGTGCTTCGCCCCGTTCCAATATTTTGTCTGTATAACATAAAATTATAGGTTATTCACCTATTGTCTTGTCTATCCATTGCCCGTGAGCATAAATTTGATCTTGTTTGTTTCGGTGCATCCAACCTTCATTCCGTTTAGCCTATTAGTTTTTAAAAAATTTAATTTCGAGCAACGTGACCGTTGTTTATGCCGTAATTGAGTTGTAAAATTTTTCATCATTAAATTATGTATGTAATACTTTTTTCTTTTACTTTACAGACTCATCAATGAGTCCCTCTCCACGGAAATCTTTAGTAAAAGGCGAAAGATTTATTCGTTATGACTTTTTTCTTTATATATAAGAATTTCGTGTACGTCGATTTTCGATGTAAAAATCTTACCGATAGGATAAATAATTCATGTCTGTTAATGGTTGGCCCAAGGGAGATTTGAACGTTTTTCTGTTCATCGGTTGAAAAAAACATGTTCATAAAAGCCAAACATTTATATCAATATTTCGAGCGTATGACATTTTGCAATGATGCAAACGTATTCCTTTTACTCTACTCCTTACTCGGCCCACCCCTTGTCGTACTGTCATTTCCCAAAAGCGCCCCTCTTTCTACATCTAATCTCTGGCCTCGTATCACCCCCGTGTGATCCGAATGTCAATCAAATTCAGCCGCGGCCTCCTTTTTCCTTCTCTGATTGCGATTTCGGCTTTAACGACCCACCAAAGAACGACCACTTTGTGGCCTGGCACGGCTTAAAATCATTTTTCAAAATTGATCTTCCCCTCTCTCAAGCGTGAGTTTACGACCCGAACTATGCCGCGGGTTTATTGAAAAAAATGAGACTCGGTTTCACAGCAGGTAATTTCTGCGCCAGTTTCTCATAAAATTTAACTTTTAAAAAACTAAATGTATTTATCGTAATCATATTGTATCACACAACTTTTTTTTTCTGAAGCTTTTTCTGAAGCTTCCCGTTTTACATTATATCCGGAACTTGATCATTGGGCTGGCATATGCAGCCTGATTGCGGACCGGTCGTGTGGTCTATCGCTTAGAGAGCTCCGCTGGCTATTTAAATTGAGGTGCGAGTTGCTATTCTTAAATTACACTCCATGGATGGAAAAAGTAGTTGAATTGTGCCCTCTGTGTAATTCCAGAGCGGTGGAAAACACATTTCATTTTGTCGCCGAATGTTCGATTCTGGCTGAGATTCGCGACGAGGCTGACCAGACTCGCGCTCATAGCAATGTTAAATGATGGCCGTCTGTGTCGTCCTCTCATCAGATTTGCTTTGCATGCTTGGACTTACAGATTCGAGCTAGTCCAACACTTTAATTATTAATGTTTTACAATATCTCTTTATTTTGTTAGCTTTTATTATTACTATTTCTTCGATTTTCTTTTCTAGTATTGCTTTATTTTTATTGTTTTTGATTTATACATTTATTTTTTATTTTATTTAATTTAATCGCAGTATTTTATAGTATGTTCATAGATTAATTTAATTTAATTATTTCATGTATTTTTATTATTATTATTCTGTGTTTGCTCATATCAGCTCCGGCTGACGGACTGCTGTCCATGCTGTAAAGTATTTTGTAACATATTTTGAGTTTGTTGTATTCCATGTACATAAATACTATTATTTATTCATTCATTCATTGTATCACACAAATATATATATATATATATATATGTTTTGTAGGAAAATAACCTCTTCTCTCTGTTTCTTCCTCACCCTCTATCTCTCGCTTTCTCTCTCTCTCTCTCACTTTCTCTCTCTCTCTCTCTCTCTCTCTCTAACGCTCTCTCTTTTCTCTCTCTCACTCTCTCTTTTCTCTCTCTCACTCTCTCTCTTCTCTCTCTCTCTCTCACTCTCACTCTCACTCTCTCTCTTTTCTCTTTCTCTTCTCTCTCTCTCTCACTCTCACTCTCTCTCTCTCACTCTCACTCTCTCTCTTTTCTCTCACTCTCTCTCTTTTCTCTCTCTCACCTCTCTTTTCTCTCTCTCTTCTCTCTCTCTCTCTCTCTCTATCTATCTATCTATCTATCTATCTCTCTCTCTGTTAAATATAATGTCAAAATCAGTGTGTACAGTAATAAATAGTATATCATCTAAATCTATAGGCCCCGATCAAATATCTATGCTTTGTTAAAACTAATCAATTCTGAGTTGTGTATTGAGTTATATTTATAACTATTCATTGCAATTAGGAATTTATCCTGAAAAATGGAAACAATCTTTCATAGACCCTTTAATTAAACAGACACCTCCAGTTGATTGCTCCTCATACAGACCTATAAATATAATCTGTTGATTAGGTAAAATATTTGATAAATTGGTTTTTCAGCAAATTTATTCTTATCTTGAAATAAATAACTTAATTAATGAACATAATGAATGGTTATAGATCAGCAGTACAGAAACAGCATTAATAATGCTAACCCAAGAAATGAGACAAAATATTGATGACAGCAATCTAACAATTATGGTGCGTGTTGATTTTAGCCATACATTGTATATACATATATATATATATATATATATATATATATATTGGGTTGTCCGGAAAATAATGCAGGATTTTAAGTTTTCATTAAAAAAAATCTATATAAAATATTCTGTTTACGTTTACAGGATTACTCATTTGTATGAATGTCAACACTTATTAATCCTCTTCCAAATGATATTGTTTGTTTACCTCTGTAGCATTCCGCTACTTG
>NW_019392876.1:566221-652570 GCF_000648675.2 Cimex lectularius | reverse complement strand
ATCTCGGGGAGTGATTTGGTGATGTCCTCTCCTTCAAAGATTTCAAATCTAGACCTAGCATACCTATCACATTCTGCGAGATAGTGTTTTGCCGTTTCTTCTTTTATTTCGCAGAAGCGGCAAAAGGGATCTGGTAGGATACCCATTACGAAGAGGTGTCTTCTCAGTGGGCAGTGGCCCGTCAGAATACCTATCAGCCTCCTAATTCCCTTCCTTAAGATAGAGAATAGCCATTTCGATTCAGCTGGTTAGATCGCCTTAACAAACTCTTTCGATTGCCTTTGTCCGGGGGAGCCATACATTGTATAGTGCAAATCATCAAATTTTAAAATCTATCTTTATGCAATGATTTTTCTTCTAAAAAATCAATAGAATGATTTCAAAATTACTTAACAAATAGATATCAAAAAATTAAAACAGGTGAAGATAAGATGTCAGAGAATCTATGTAGATCATGGTGTGCCACAAGGCTCTACTCTATCTTCACTTTTCTTTTCAATTTAGATTAATAATATTAATAATGCATTTGAACGTTTGCCTTTATGCAGACGATCTAAATGTAATAAATGATTCAAAAATCGACAAACTTAATGATACATAATGAATCACGATTTATGTACAATAACAGATTGGAGTAATAAACAAACGTTAAAAATTAATCCCAAAAAATGTAAATCAATAATAATTAGACATAATAAATTAATGGAAAAAGTAAATGTACAAAACATCCGAAAGTTAAGAATAGTTGAATTGGATTATGAAGAAATTGTAAAATGCATAGGTTTTTATTTGAATAAAAATTTAAACTGAAGCGAACAAATTTTAAATGAAACTAAGAAAATGTGCTCTACAATTTATAGGTTAAAAAAAGTTGTTGGTTTTGCGAATGTTACTATCAGAAAACGTTTAGTACAAGCTCTACTATTCCCGTGTATTAAATATTGAAAAGCTGCAATGTGTTACATTGTATGCTAATCAATAAACTACAAGCTGGTGTAAATATGTGTGTAAGATATACAGGGTGAATTGCTACTCGTGCTACAAACTTCTNCGGACCATGGACAATATGAACTTTTTTGTTCATTTTAGGGTGAAGAATCTACTGGAGAAGTTTGTAGCACGAGTAGCAATTCACCCTGTATACTTAACTTCAAATATGATTATAGAATTTATGATAAATTTTCTCAACTCCATTTTTTTTAAATTATCGATTTAATTCATTATAATTTAGCATGTATCATATGCAACAATCCTTTTTTTAAAAAGATCTTTCCTACTCACAGTAAGTTATTTTGCAACGATCCGGATTTCGAGTCTTTCAGCTCATCATCAGCTTACTAAAAAACTGAACTACTTGACGTTACTAAAAAAAAAAAACTGATGATGAGCTAAAAGGCTCGAAATCCGGTCGTTGCAACACAACTTACTGTCAGTAGGAACTATCTTTTTAAAAAAGGATTGAACACCACACACTCCACCATTTATCAATTCTATCATATGCAACATGTTAAAAATGAAAAACCTACATACATATACAAAAAAATAAAATATAGATCTAATGTACAAAATATATACATAATGTAGATATAAAACTAAACAATTACAAATTATAAATCGTAGAACCACAATATTTAATAATTCATTTGCAATTAAAAGTGCAAGAGTGTTTTCAAAATTACCGGTTGAAATTCAGCATAGTAACAAAATAAGTACGTTTAGAAAAAAAAATTTTATATCAAAATATGTGTAAAAATGTTAAACTGTAATATTAATTTTTTTCCTTTTTCCTTTATTAAGTTAATAGATATTGTATCTTTACAACTGTCCTTTACGTTTATAATGTTAAACCCTTACAAATGTCTATTGTTACATTTGTTTTTTCTCCTGATAAAAGAAGTTACGTTTGTTATTATTTAAAGGTTACTTTTTATTTTGAATGGGTGGATTCACTGTAAACAAGTATATAGTTTATAAAAGATAATTTAATTTGTCCAACTTTTTTGTGTTCAATAAATTGAATCAAGTTTATAAAATCATGTTGCTGTAATTTCACTTTAGGTGTAAGAGTGGTCCTAGAGACCAAACCTTGAGTGATTGTTAAATAAAGCGATAATCAATCAATCTCCTCTGCTCTCAGTTTCTCTTTTTGTGAGAATTCTTTAAATCCTTCAAGATAGCAATTCTATCTATATCTTGAATTAAAAAAAACAAAACAAGAAAGAACCTTTTTGAAATAAAACTTTTGGTCTGAGTTAATTATGGGAAAACAGTAGCTTTATACATGTTACGAGATAAGATGTTTATCCTTCGAATCAGTGGAGTGTTTGATGTTGTTGAAGGATGTTAGCAGTTTGCTCTCTGTTCGATGAGTGGCTGGCGCGCGGTGTCTTGAGGTCTTATAATAAGAAGAGGGAACCGAACTGAAGGGATGTTGACAAAGGGGGTTGATAGCTCTCAGCTTGACTCCCGCCACATTCAAAGAGGACTTTTTCGAATCTCAGCCAACTTCAAACTCCTCATGTCCTTGACGTCTCATAACACAAGCTGTCATTGAACAATTAGATTGAAAGCCCGTCTAGAGCACCTAAATTCACTCCAAAGGAAAAATCCTTTATACATTTCGAGAAGAGGTTGGGATAATTTTGTTACATTTCAAAGAAACCAGTAGTTTTACAATATGAAAATAAAAGAAACAAATTGTCTTTGGGGGTGCAAAGTTTTACATGCGAGAACAAACTTCCCAGTGCAAGAAAATTCTACATTTACTTTTAAAAAAAGCAATTCTTAATTTGAAAGTTGGTCGCTCCGATCATTTTATTGGTCTATTCTCATTGGTTTGCGTTCACGTACGGCTTTTCTATTTCACTCCTTCTTCAGTGATCCAACAGATGGCAAAAGCCAAACTTTATACTTACAACTTCCTTTTGTTCTAAGATGAAAAGAAGCACCCATAATCATATAATTTATGAGATTTATCACAATTCTAGTAGTTCTACTTTGAACAGAAACAGAGAGAAATACATTTTATTTTGGTAAAAGCTCAAACTGGCGTTAAATGTAACGAAAAGGTAGTATATTCTCTTTCTTTTAATCTTTCTCTCTATTTCTCTCCCCATTTCTGTTCAAAACCTCTTTATCTATATCTCTCTCTTAATTATTAATTGTACAAGAGGACAGTACTGTTCTAAATTATTCTGTAATTGTGCCATTCCTGTATGTCGTGTTGTGTCGTGTTGACTCTCACAAGAATGGCACAATTATACAGAAGACAAACACTTTGAGCCCTGAAGATGATCTCAATAAAGATCGAAACGTTGGCACGATAAAGAAAATGTTTTTCTGAAACCTACATCACACCAGATCGCATCTCACGATTTCTGAATAATTATCGATTAACGGTCACTAATCACCACACACACTGTTCTAAATTTGAATATGTAAAACAAAATTTCAGTTTAGTTCTCACTCACTTTCTGTATATCTATCTGTCAATCTTTCTATCTGTCTTTCTCTCTCTCTGTCTCTGTCTATCTGTCTTTCTGTCTCTCCCTCTCTCTCTCTCCCCCCTCTCCATCTCTTTCTCTTTCTGTCTGTATCTATATTTCTACCTTTCTTTCTATAGCTTTTTCTGTCTCTATCTCCCTCCTTCTTTTTCTCGCTATTTCTATCTATCTTTCTATCTCGATAACTTTTTCTATACCACTCATTCCCTTTCTTTTTCTCTTTCTCTCTCTCACACACCCTCTCTTTTTCTGTATCTCTCTACTTCTCTGCTCGTATGTCACTATCTTGATCCCTCCCTTTCTCTTCCACTTTTTCTCTGTCCCTTTCTCTCTCTCACTCATTTTATTTCTCTCACTCTCTTTCTTTTTCTCCTTCTCTTTACATCTCTTTTGTTATCTTCCTTTCGATCTCTCTCATTCTCTTTTTTTTCTTTTTCTCATTTTGTTCTGACGGTCGATCTCTCTCTATCTCTATTTTTCCATTTCTCTCTCTCTCTCTCTCTCTCCCTCTCTCTTTCTATCTTTCTCATTTTTTCCTTTTTCAATCTTTCTCACTTAATTTCTCGCTCTCTCTCTCTCTCTCTCTCTCTCTCTCTCTTTCTTTCTTAAACCTCCACTAAATAAAAACAAAGTAAGATTTTAAAATTATTAACGGTAAAGAATTAAATGGTGTTGTAGGTGCAATAAACTGTTTCGGAAGTTCTAAAAATCTGTGACATAAATGTGAAAATTACCATCTTAAATAAACTTATTGACAAATTAGTAGGCAAACACTGCCCCTTAAAAAAAATAAAAGGTAATCAAAATCTATTCACAATCATATCGTAAATTTAGACAAATTTAGAACATTATGAACTGATGGGAATTGGAAATATTAAGCCAAGGAATAAAATTAGGATCCTTATGAGATTTTAACACCATAAATAATCCTAAATTTAAACAATAAATAATTAAAGCATAATTTGGATCAAGGAACCCAATATTCTTATCGATGTATTAAATATATAAACCCTATTCTAATTAAATTCTATTTTTAAAAAGAAGAAGAAATTATATTAATCTAACAAGTACTGGCCCAGATGAAATATCTATTATTATTCTTGAATTAATAAATATCACTGATCGATATTTTTGAATTGCATTCTGCTGTAGTTTCTTCGGCAATTAAAATCTATATAATTTAATTTTCCCCTTCTGTTTCTAAAACTGTCTAATTTAGTAAAAAATTTTCAGAGGATGACGTCAAAACGGAAAACTCGTCTATGTGCTGTTCCTACGCTCCTGCTCACCACTCTTGTTTTGAAAGGTAATTTTCTTTTATTTTTATATATCTCGTTCTTGGGATTCTCGACTTACAACCCTTAACAAAGCCATTGGATTTCGTCGAAAGCCGCATGCTTAACGAATGCATGCGAATGAATCCATCAAGATAGAGATTGCACAATTGTCCAATATTGGCCGCTCGTAAGGTCGTAAAGAGGACTCCTTTTAACCTTTAACCTTTAGAAATGTTGACGAAAAATTACTTTCTAATTAGCCATTTAGGTCAATTTTTTGACAGGATGATCGATTTTTTTGTAAACAATCAATTAATAAATTATATATTAGGACTTTTCTTCATATTTTATATCTGGGAGAGATATTTGCGATTAGGTGGGGGAGGTGTTAAAGGGACAATCTATATATACTAAACCTGCAAGACCCGGGAGTGTTGCGGAAGTGTTGGTCTTGTGGGCCGTTAAGGTTGTCACAACACTAATTAATAAACAAATAGCTGATAAATTAGTAGTTAATATTACAATAATACAAACTAATTAAAAAATTAACAATAGAATATCAGACTTGTTTATAAAATACTATAAAAATAAAAAGGAAAATCTTTCACTTCAGACGTTTTTGTCTTATATTTTGTCTCATATTAAAGGACATTTCGTCGTCCTTCGTTTCCTTTTTCATGTCTTAAACAGATCGCGCACTTTACCAACTTAGAATGTCTCGCGGACAGTCTTCGCCGGGTATAATTGAACGTTTAAAATGCTTACGTTTTAAGTGCAGCGTAGAATGAAGTGGGGTTCAAATCTGAAAATAGGCTAAAACTTGGTGCTCAATTACAGAGGGGAGCCCTAAGCTCCTTACCCTACCATCCCTCATTAAGTAGTCATCAAGTATTTAACATGGGTAATGTTTAACCGTCAGGTAAACCCTAGCCAATCAGCAATATATTACTGCATACAATTTACCTTTTACTCGGATTTTTTGGGTGATCTTCGTTTGTAATTTACAATGCTTTCGATAAAATATCGTCTTTGTGGAATATTACTTAAGCTAATTTCTATCCAAAATATGTAATAATGTTTTTTACACTAATGGAATTTAATTCTTATTCCAATTTGAAAGATAAAGTGTTTGTTTCAGTTTTACACGCTTTAACATAGTGTATCAATCCATACAATCAAAAATGATATTTTTATTGTACTTCAACAGCTGGTAGGTCAGTAGATAAATAATGAAATTGAAAACATATTTCATACATAGAAGTCTTCTTAGGGAAGAAGAAAATGGAAAACGTTTGCATGTTTTACAGTTGTTTATGTTTGTTGTTTGTTCTTTGTTGTTTCATCTTTAAATAAAAACGTTTTGCTTGTTTTAGGAATTCCGGAAACGTATATAACGGCCAGGTTTTAGTAAAGAAAGAGCCTATGGATTCGGGTACAGCAGCCTATGAAGGTAAATTGAATAACATTTACATTTTTTTAGAGATTACTAAACCTGTACCCAACATTGCCTAACCTTAACTTAACCTAACTTAATTTAATATTAACTCAAACCCTATCTGACCTAATCTGTCCCTAACATTAACCATGCGTGACGAAACCTGACCCTAACCAAACTTGTCCATAACTATAAATCTAACAACCTAGCTTATTCTAACTTTAAAGATGATGACGGCATATATACAGTTGAAAGCTTGGCAATCGATTGTAAGTTTATTCGACTGTACCCTCATACTGATCCACTCAAATAGAACAGAATTAATTAAATTGAATACTAATTATCATTAAACCTAGCCTAACGCTTTCCTAACCTAACTACGTAATCTAACCTGCATCTAACTCTACCAAACCTAACTTATTTCTAACTTTAACCTTGCGTAACCTAACTTGTCCCTAACTCTAAACATAGCATAACCTAATCAAGCAGAGTGTGGCCGAGTGTTCTGGCTCGTATTTGTCACGCTTACCCTACATAACCTATCTTGTCCATAACCTGAAATCTAACATCTTAATATAACCTAATGCTAACCTGACCGTTACCGTAACCCTATTTAACCTAACTTGTCCCTCACCCTAAATCTAACTTTGCCTAACCTAACTTATCCTTAACAATAACCCTAACATAATCTAATCAAGAAGACTGAAGGGCCATGTTGTTATGGCTCCTATTTGTCACCTTAACTCTAACCTAAAATCTAACACCTAACCTAACATAATTTAACCTAATCCTAATCCTAACACTACTTAACCTAACTTGTCCATAAACCCAAATCTAACATAACCTAACACTAACCCTTACCCTAATCTAACTTATCCCTAACTCTAACAAACGTAATCTAACATGTAACTAAACTAACTTGTATCTAATCCGTATACATAATCAAGGGCACCCCGAGTTGTTATGTCGCTCGACTCGTATTGGTAACGCTAGTGGTTCTGGGTTCGAATCCCAGCATAGCCAATGGCTTTTTAATTGATCATAATATGAAAAAAACAAGTGTAAAGTGGTGCTGACTCCTATTGCTGACACCCAACAGGTAGTTGAACGCTAAGTCTAAGCGGTGAGTGGTGACGTTAAGTACTAATCCTAATCCAAATTCCTAACACTTACCTGTCGTTTTTAGGTTAATAAGAAAATCAAGAACTAATAGGTTAGCATAACACTAACCCTACCTAACCTAATTTATCTGGTCCCTAACCATAACCTTGTATCAAACACTACCTAACCGTTCTTTCCCTCACCTAGCCCAATCCATTCGCACTCACGGAAACGCAAAAAGTCTACCCTTAAAACATATCTATGTACAATTTAAGGAAGAGACCTAAATTTTAGGTCTTAGGTCACCTTTGATGTCCTGTTAGGCGCATTCCATTTCGTCAACTTCAGAGGTGAACTTTTTTTAAAACAATCTCACCAGTTAATGAATTCGTTTGTTAAGATAAGACAGGCTTAACTGACCAGTGAAGCTAGCATAACCAAAGTGAGGATAAATGGACCAAAATGATAGGAAAATACCTCAAAGCTACAAAATTCAACAGGATCATCAGAGAATATTGACTATTTTCGTTTCATTCGTCGTTCCCGAAAAACTCTCAATACTTATTTATTTGCTTATCTCAGAACTTACATTAATCTTATTATCTTATCATCATATTCATCCTCGTCACGACTTTTCTCCAGTTTATCAACATAAAAAGCATTCCTCGTAGTTCACAACAAAAAATTTGAACAGGAATGTTGATTGTTGAAGCTATTGATTTATTTCTATTAAAATTAATTATTTCTTACAATGTGTAATTCGATATAAGAAATTTACAATACAACTGAGATAAGCATTGTAACTATCACTGAAATGAATAATGTAACTCTAATAATAAATGAAAGAACAGTAGACTTTAAAAAATTCCTGGATATGTTGAAAGTTATCGGCTATAAAACGCTGTCGTCTGTGGAAAATAATAGTTTTTTCTTCTCACTTTCCTCGTATAAATGAAAAAGAAAATTAAGACACCCCTTGGCACGTAGGCGGTGAGATCCTCGAAGAAATCAACCTCCCCGCTAAACCAATAAAAAAATCTCGAACTCCCGATACGTAAGAAGGTCTATTGAAAATTAAGAAAATATTTGTAAAGAAAGATAGCTCTTGCATGTTAAACCTCGTCGCGGATAAACCGGGCAAGGATATGCAGATCACGTCGCCCTTCTTGCCTTCTCGGTCGAGATTTTTGAAAAATCGGCTGAAGCCCCGTCGTCATCGATTCCTTTTCCAAATCAAGCCCTCCGATTTTTTGTCACCATTTCTGTCGAATGCAAGTTAGCACTTAATACACAATACTTAAAATGTTTAATTTCTTGTTTCACGCATTACCAAAATTTTTTCTAAAATAACTATCGTACGCTCTAAGGTTTCTTTTAATGTTAGAAAAAAAATACAATGGACAAAATTGAGAAAAAAGTTCGATTGTTTCCCACAATATTGGTCAATTCGGAAAAAATCAGGAATATCGCAAACTAACATAAATTTTTGTCCCTCAAATTAACCCTTTTTAATTTCAAATTAAATCTTTTTAATTTCAAAACTGATTTTTTTCAACACATTAACCGTTTTTAATTACAAATGATCCGTTTTTCATTTCAAATCAACTCTTTCTATACAACAACAAATAAACCTAGGAGATGACATGAAATGTAAGCACATAAAGTTAATACATTTGAACGAAAATTTTAAATATAAAATAATTGTGCTCTTCGAAGACACAAGGGATATAAAAATTAATTACAATTAAAAATAAAAATACATAAAATTCAATATAAAAACTAATGATTATTCATTTATTTTCAGATTATTTTAATATAATCTTTAATATAATTTTAATATAATAGATCTCTTAAAAACCTATGAAATTTAATTACACCTAAAATTAAAAATTATATTATACAAAACATAAAAATAGAATATTCGAATTTTAATTTGATATATTTAATCTAGTTATATATTTTAGCATCGTGAACAAGTTTTTAAAACATTGTACATAAGAAGAATCCTTTATTTCAGCATTTAATTTTCCGTAACTTTTAATTAATTTTATTTAGTTTTTATATAAAACTTCAATTATTTTATGTTTTAAAACAATCAAATTAAAAACAATCTTTTATTTTAATATTTAATTTTACATAATTTTTATTTTGTTTTTTACATAAAAGCTCAATTATGATATATTTAAAAAAAGCTCAAATTAAAAAAAGAATCTTTTATTAACTGAAATAGATTGAAATAATTTAAAAAAATTGAACAAATTAAAAAAAGAATTTTTTATTAAACTGAAATAGGAAAAATTAAAAAGAGGAACAAATTAAAAGAAGAAATATTTATTATTATGTTTAATTTTATATAAATTTAAATTTTCATTAATTTTGTTGTTTTTTAAAGTCCAATTATTTTATATTAAAAAAATATCAATTTTAATATTTAATTTTACATAATTTTTTATTTTATATAATTTATTATTTATTTTCATATTGTTTTCTGACAGCACAACTATTTTATATTATAAAATACAATTCTCAATTATACAGGAATATTTTTCTTGAGTTGCATATACATCCTATAATCTCGTAAGTCGTTTTATTGTTTCAAGGGTTGATTTAAATTTTAAAAGGGTTAATTTGCAGTTAAAAACAGTTAATTTGATCTTTAAAGAAGTGAATTTAAAGGCCCAAATAGTTAATTTCAAATTAAAAACTGCTAATTTAAAATTTAAAAAAGATAATTTGCAGTTAAAAACGGTTAATTTGAAATTAAAAGGATTAATTTTGGTCAAAGGGTTAATTTGAAGCATAAAAAGGTTAATTTGATGGAACAAAGTTATATATTCTTTCGAGGACGTTGACTTTTCTTACTTCTTTGTTGGAATATCTGTGAATTTGGAGAGACCAAGTTTTTCAGAACAATCTTTTTTCAAATAAACAGTGCCAAGTCTTGAGAGTTGACAATAATCAAGGCTTTAAAAGAATAGTTATCCCTTCGTGTCAAGTCACTTTTATTAAGCCAGTTTCTAAACTTAAATTTTAATATTTTGTTTATTGAAAAATAAACCCCTCAATTCCTCCCCCGCCCCCTTAAAATGATAAACAGCTCAAATCTATTGTGAAGAAAAACGGCTCCGGGCTGAAGTGTAAATTCGATTTTAGGATTTGGCTCGGGGACGAGATCCGAAGAGAATATTGATGGGGCCCGATAAGGAAAAGGATGGGGCGGTGTTGGAAGGCAAACAGACGCAACAGTTACTGTTTGTAATTAGTGAGAATAATGTTTGGAAGGAGTGTTTGTACTGTTCATTATCCAGATGGGGGTCCCCCTATCGGCAAACCCCCGGGGCTACGTTTTATATTGAAAATATCATAACTCTGTTATTGCCCTGCTTGTCTTTCAGCTCGCCCTCCTCCTCTTCGCCTCTCAAACCAAATCTACTATACAATCAAATAGATAGTTGTTTGCATACCGTTTATTTCTCATATAGAGAAAGCAGTTATGGAAAAGGGGAAGTAAACAACTCAGGTTGAATATACGTTTCCTCGCTTTAAACACGAAAGTTTAATACGTTTGGACCGACTTTCATAAAGAAAATGAGAACACACCATGCTGATTATACTTTTATAATATAATACAATTTGAAAAGAAAGGACTGTGGACATGACAGCACCGAGTTTAACCAAACTTGGTTTGGTGATACGTCGAAAAATATTAGACAAGTGCTCGAGTATCCTTGCAAATGCTTTTCCATGTTTCTAAAATCGAAAAATCCCCTGGGTTTTTTAAATTACTTCCACTCTAATTCGATCCTATCCTCAGATGGCCATTGAACCCTTTAGGACCTTTGTTGTCTTAGACCAAGACGAATTTTAGCAATTTTTTAAAAAGTTAGCGGGAAAACCCGTGAGTTTAGATTGACGCCAAATAAATCAGTGTTGCCAATGCAAGGGCAGAAACAGAGAAGGGACAGCACTGAGCCTGCCCTAAACTCGCGGGTTATCCTGCTAACCTTAAACAAAATTGTCAATGTTGGCATTGCTCTGAAGCAATTTTGGGTAACAAAGGGTTAAATTATAAACTAAATACGACAAATTGTATATTTGGCACGTATATTAATCGATACGAGAGGCAGTGGTGGGGTGAAGAGCCTTGTTGAAAGTAGATTTTAAATTGGCGCAAAAAAATTAGTGTTGCCAATACACGGGATGAAACCCTAAAGTGAAAAAGTAAAGTAAAAACACTACCCTCCCCCTAAACTCATTGGGGTAGCTAAGCTTTAGCAGCCTGAAGCAACTTTGGTTAAGAAAAAGTTAACTACAATATACAATGCCATCCTCTCTTTTGGAAATATTCCACTTTCATTTCTAAAGCTCATAAACCTCCCAAGCACATATCCTCCTACAGACCCATCTGCCTTCTTCATGTGATGTTTAAAATCCAAAAAGGACAGTTTTCGAAACGTTAATATCGATTCTAGATGCATGACGTCATTCCACGATCCAGCAAAGTTTTAGAGTCGTTGACTCGATTTTCTCCACTCTACAGAACAATGAGTCGCCCTCAAACACTTATAAACTTCTCCGCCTTATTGCCATATCTTAGAATTCTAAATGACGGTTGCTCCAGAGTAAAGTGCGGCAACGATTACTCAGATATCAGACCTATACAAGGCGTCCTTCAAGGTCGCATTCTTGGCTCCATCCTATTTATCATGCTTATCATTTCCCATCCCCCATCCATTAAGGTCGTAAAGGAACTGATGTCATCGCTGGCGCTATGCGTACTTTTAGTTCTTTTCCTGGTCTTTCCAGCGTATTTTTCAACCTGCAGCCATTTGAGCGACTCGATCTGTTACTGACTCTTCTTTTGTATGAAAACTAAGTCGACATCCTAAAATGCAAGCCTCTCATTTGTACCTCTGGCCGTCTTCTATAGAATATACACTAGACTACAGTTACATAATGTAACAACATAATTTATTAATAATTAATTAAGGTTTTTAGTTGAGATAAAAAAGTCAATCAGCTATCGTGACCTCGATCCACTCGGACACCAACTTCCCATCTCAACCGCACCTTTTGAATTTTCCCTCCTTTTTGCCATTTTAATTTGGCAATGCCTTAATTAATTGTAATATATTAATTGGTCAAGCGGACCACGAAATTAGTGAATATAATTTATTAACGTGACAGACTACGTGCGATTGTAGTGGCCGCGTGTCCGATATCTTGGAGACAGCGTCAGACATTGACGTGCAGTACGAACATTATTGGAGAGAATTAAAAATATTAAATGGTGAACAAGAGTAAATAAATGACTTATAAAATCGATCCATTTTTAAGTAGGTTTTGTATGTAAGCAACATAAGCATAATATTGCACATTGTAAAACTACTTCTGCAAATAAATTAAAATTTTTGGGAATGTATTGATTTGTTCTTATCCAAATACAATAACATTATAATGGATTTGATTTCTCACCACTCGATATACACCCCAAAGTACTCGATATTCTTCGAGGCGGGGATGACCCCACTCCATTCTCGCTAATAAATTACTTTCACTATCTAGACGTCACGCACTCACCCCAGATTACCCGATATTCCTCAGGGCAGGATTAGACAACCCCTTCCNTTTCTTAAAATAATAATATATATTATTTATTTTAAAAATGTTTATTTACTTTTTTACCATATAAATTATTTATTCAATATTACAGTCAGTTACTACTGTCCGGTATGAGTCGCTAAACGCTGATGTATGTTCTAATTTTCTTTTAATCTTTAATTTGATAGATTTTAAAACTACGTTTCTCCCATTTTCTCTAGTATTGCGGTTTTTTAAGAAGGCGAATGTCCCTTATAGAAATTTTTCTTCGTCCCCGCGATTAAATTTTCGAAGGCAACGCGCAAAGGGCCTTCGTGGCAGGCAATAATTGTCGAACGATTAATGAAACGCCAGGAATTAATAAGGACAAATTATGCCCGGGTTTTCCTTATTTCAATTAATATTAATGTTGAAGCATAGGGTCGAAGGTTGCGCTATATTATATTAACCCTGTTAAAGAGGGGGTTATTGTATTTTTAATTAAGGGCGGTGCATAGTAGTAATCCTAATTGAGCGAGGGTCGAGGGTGTGTAAATAATTTATCCAAAGCTTTTAACTAGGAGAGGTCAGAATGCTTTGTTTCAGCGATCCCAGAGGAGAAAAATTCAACTAAACCCACCCCGTCTCTCGCCCTTGCTACCCTCTCGTTTCATCCCACTCTCGTTTATTTATAATGTTTGTATACCTTTCTAACAACATCAACTTTACTCTCTCTCGTGCTTTATTAAATCCGTCTTGAATCTCTGCCCGTTTATTCCGTCTTAACTCATGAATTATATCAATACGTCAACGATTCAGAAGGAAAATATATAACAATCCAGTTTTTAGATTAAATTATAATAGAAAAAATATTCGAATGGATGTATTTAAAATCATAATCGTTACTATTCAGCGTGCGTTAACACAAACGTCTAAAATCAATAAATTATCTAAATTTCTTTAATCTAATGATCACTAAAACTGGCAACCGCTTCCATAATTCTAAAGAAAATAGCGATCGACAGCAAAACCACCCTCAATCTATACAAAATGGCACCACTAAAATTCATAACAAATAGTCTGTTACGAGTCAAAACTGAACCAATGACAAGAGAGAAATACAAACATAAACTAAAAACAATAAAAGCGATTGCACACAATAACCGATAGAACAAAAAACCCGGTCAACAAAATAATCAATAAAACGCATACACTTAAAAACAAAAACGTACATTAAACGGACCACATACAAAGAATAAAGAACGTACAAACAAACAAATCTATGTTTATTTAGAAATCGTGAGATGCGGTCTGGTGTGATGTAGGTTTCAGAAAAACATTTTCTTTATCGTGCCAACGTTTCGATCTTTATTGAGATCATCTTCAGGGCCTGGGATTTACAAACATTGTTTACATATAACAATTACATTTTTGACGTGGAAAAGTGAATTTATACAATGCAAAATAATAAACACAGCATCAATTACAGAACAGATACATGTAAACTCAGTCGCAGCTACGGCAATATCATTAATCAAATTCAATATAGATAACATACCTATATCACCACATTACATTCCACACATCATTGTATTGTTGTATTATTACAATTTCAATTTAAATACAACAGTGTTACAGTTTCAACAAAGGGAAGGAACTAGATTGGTTCGAGAAATTTAAAACTAAAAAAAATATATATTTAAAATTAAATGGAAAAAATGTTCTCCTGTTGACTTCCATAATGATAAAACAAGAAAGTTAATTTGGATAAAGCAGTAATGAGCAATCAGCTGAGGAATGTAATTCCTTCGACTAGCCAAAGGTCGTGGGTTTGAATCCCGCTTGTGGCACTAACTTTTACATCTCAACCAAAACCTTAAACAAAAAGTATAATCAATTAAAATAATTAACACCTTCAATTATGACTACTAAATACATATATTGATTAATTTATATAATATTCAATCCAAGGATTTCCTTCTATAAAGAACAGTTGTCAATTTCAGATCCAACATTACCTACGGTGCACTATAGTGCAACTCTTTACTCTCAATTTTTCTGTAATGTACCAAGCCTAAAATTCTTTTCTGAACCTCTTCTATGTGACTGATACTGGTGGATTGAAAGATGAACAATAATCTAATATTGGTCGTACAGTTGAAGTGTATACAATTTTAAGCTTATCTGCATCATGGAAATGTTTAGTATGATGTGTAATAAATCCTAAAGTTTTATTCACTTTAGCAATAGTTTTACTGATGTGTGTGTGTGTGTTGCATATTTTCTCCACTTCATGGATAAATATTAATTCAATCATGGATATGTAATGTAACCCTTCCCTAACCCTACATAACCTAACCTATCCCCAACATTACGTAATTTAACCTAGCCAAACCATTCCTAACCCTAATATTAACAGCCCTAACTCTACCTAGCTTAACCAAGCTTTTCCTACGATAACCAGTCTCTAACCGTACATAATCTAATCTATCCCATTCCTATCTACATAACTTAGCCTAACCCGAATACTATTCCTAACCCCTACCTAAACTTAATCTTACCAAACCTCACCACAATACTAACCCTAACACTTACCTAACCTAATATATCCCGACTCTAACCTAGCCTAGCCTAATGCTAATACTAGCACTAACCCCTATGCTTTTAACCTAACTCAATTTAATCCTACCAAACATAACCATAATAATAATAATAACCCTAACTCTACCTATATTATAATCTAATTATACCTAAGTTAACTTACTCTAGTCCATCCCTACAGTAGCCCTAACTCCTATCTTATTAGCCTAACACTACTTAAACCTACCAAACCTAACCATAATACTAACCCTAGCCCTAACTAACGTAATGTATCCCGTCCCTAACCATACCAAACGTAACGTAATCTAATGCTACGTAACTTAATCCTACATAATCAAATTCGTTCGTAACTTTACTATAACGCTAAACCTAACCCTACCTAACTTAACCCAATCTATTGCTATATAATTTAACTCTACATAATCTAAGTCCTCCTTAATCTATCATGTCTCCAACCCTACTTAAATTAACCTAGCCTAGCTAACCTTAATACTAGCTCTAACCCCTACCTAAATAACCTAACTCAACTTAATGCTATCAAACCTTACCAATACTACCTTACCAATAATTTTGAATATTCTGGAGTTGGGTGAATGGTAACTAGACTATTTTGTTTTAATTATTATTTTTCATCCATATGTTAGTTATTTTATTCACAATTGATAAGGCCCTGAGGTAGAGAAAAAAAAGAAAGTTGCCATCTCACTGGCACAGTGTTCTATACCACAGCCTCCACCAGAAAGACAATAGCACATTGCCCAAGTATAGTCTTTAGTGTAGTTCCATTGATATCAGCTCCTGATTGTACTTGGTCTTAGAGCAGTATACCAAATATAGTCGACATAACTGGTACTCTTTATCTCAGTGTGTTCTATTAAGTGTTTTAATAGAACATTATAAATTGTCTGGAGAAACGTTTACGATTATTATTCAGTTGTTAACTAACATTAGTGCTTTATTTCAGGGAGCTGTTCTTACACAAGCCTTTTCTCGTGCAGAGACAAGCATCAGCACGATGGTATGAGCATTGCAATGTATTATAATAATGTAAATAATGCATATCTATACTGATACAATATTTCCCAATTTATTTTTACATTTTATTCCATGAACTCCTTTTTATTTTATTGTCTTTTTATCAAACTGATTCTGACAATACAAACTGGACTTGGAATAAACTCATATTTATTTTTAGGTGTGACAAGAAAAGATGTGATTATGAGCCCCGTGCCTCAACGAAGAGGTGCTCTTCAGCTGTGGCAGTTTTTAGTTTCACTACTTGACGATCCAACGAATTCATCCTGCATTGTATGGACTGGCCGAGGACTTGAATTTAAACTAGTCGAACCAGAAGAGGTAATTGACTTAATTGATAAACAAATTCAAAAGATTTGTACAGAAAAATAAAAACAAAGGTTGTTGCTGTGACTTCCAGTACTTGTTATGATGTCAATACAGACCATATGGGTTGTCGGTCCCTAACAGCCCACTACCCTCATAAGCAAGCAATCCATCTGACCAGAGCAGAAATTCGCATCAACTTGCCCCAACAGAATCTTGCCATCCAGTGTTTTCACTAGTAGAAGTAACATTCCTTAGCCGGAATTTTTATATTTACACGTGCCCACCACCAGAAAAAGGGCGCATGGTCACTCAGATATTGCTTTACAAAAACTTGACATAGACAGTGAGAAGGGTGCCCCCTTGAAGTCTATGAAACAGTCCCACTGCAAGAAATCAACAAGCTTGGCAGAAGACCATAACCTACTAGGCAGACCAAAATGATCACTAATAACCAAAATATGTTCATCACTCTGCAAATAACAGGGAAAAATTTCACAAAACAAATTATTTCTGTTTGGTGAGTTCTAGAAAGGTTTGTCTGTTGAACAGTGAAATATGAAGTACTGACATTTTAAAGAAATAAATAGCGTCAAGAAAAGGCCCTAACTCTACTAGCATAACCTAGTCCTACTCCTACACACGCCCAGGTAAAGCATAAAAATTTTTGAATCTAACCCCAAAGTTGATGTGATGTCATGACGAACATGTTCCTCTTATTTATTTCAAAAATTGTCCAAGCCTCGGACCCTTAGGCAAGTATTAACAGTTTATAAAACCTCAACTTTGTCATTCTTATCAGGTGGAAAGAAGATGGGCAAAGCCAAGAAAGAAACCACAGCTCTATCAAGACAGAGGGCCAGATACGTCGACATAACCTGTCAATATAGCCACTTTGGTAGCGTAATTCTCACACCAAGAGAAGAATGCGTAGAAACACTGAGAAAAGTGAAAAAAAGCATGCCCCAAACAGATCTATATTCATTGGAGTTTCTGTGGTCTTTTAATGAATTTACACAAGGCTTCAGGACTGATAGGCCCACCTGATACCAAAACAAGGGTGGTTTTTTTTGTTATTCTCAGTGTTTGACAGGGTTATGATGCAATCCCAAACTGTTCTGGACTTTACTATTGACATTGCAATTGCCTTTAGTGCCTGGCTGTCCAATTTGGCTAATTTTTTGTTGGATAGACCTTTTGATCTCACTGGCACAGTGTTCTGCAGCCACAGCCTCCACCCAAAAGACAATAGCACATTGCCCAAGTATAGTCCTTAGTGTAGTTCCATTGATAGCAGCTCCTGATTGTACTTGGTCTTAGAGCAGTATACCAAATATAGCTGGCATAACTGGTACTCTTTATCTCAGTGTGTTCTATCAAGTGTTTTAATATGAAATTTCTCATCAAACCATAATTTTGGAATTATGATCCGAAATTTTTTGTCAAATCATAATTTTAGAATTATGACACTGACAGGCATTCCCAGAACCTTGTCAGCCTGTTCTTAGACTCATCGGTAGTAAAGACCAGGGCTGTTTGGGATAAAACAACAAAATTAACCTTTTTTGGGTACCAAGGCATACAGAGCAGAGGGGCAACATGGCTGATAAATTGGCTTAGGAAAGTTCAGTCAGGACTCTTACCTTTTGTGGCATACCAAATGCCAAAAAATGTAGATCCATTAGACAATGTGTTAAGAAGTAGTCCTCAGTTCAATGGAGCTTTGTCTGGGGAATGCAAAATACTTCATTAAAGGATCATTACAGAAACTAATGATAGAAATATTAAACCTAGGGCTTGTTAGGAATGAGTGATGACTGGATACTGCTCAAGAAGCATACATACTCAGAGCAGCAGAAACTATCCTGTACAAATATTATCAGGAAGTAGAAACAACCAAACATGTTTTTTTATTGCTGTGAAAGATTATTCAAGCTGAGATTCCTACTGGGAGAGGAAAACCCAAGTCTTAAAGGATATTCACAGACCTTAACAAAGCTTTGGTACCTGGTAAAAACTCATGTTGAACCGGCACAGGGTCTGTCTCCACGTGCGGGTTTTTGAGTTATTCAAACGCATTTCGGCATTGTGCCATCTTCAGTGAGGAAACCCCTCATCAACCTACTAAAAAGTGTTATGATTAATGAGAACTGGTCAAGGTGATAATGCCATAAAGAAGCCAACTCTTTTTAACCTTTAGGTAACTAGACCATATATTTAGTTTTTGAGGGGTTCACAGCTAGCCCAAGTTCTTCTTTCTGCTACCTCCAAAAGGAGGTCCAACTTCAGTTTTGGATCTGCAATAAACAATCAGTATAAGCAAGAACCTGAACTGGTTTATGAAATATAGTTCCTGCACTTTGAATTTTTTGAGGGAATAACTACAGGTTCTGAGTCTTGATACACTGGCCTGAATTAGTGTTCATAGAAAAAATCATGTTTAATATTTTTGAATAATATTTTTCTTTCTATTTTATTATTATTTATTAATATAATACACTATAAATTCAGGTTGCAAGAAGATGGGGAGTCCAGAAAAACAGGCCCGCAATGAACTATGATAAATTGAGCAGATCACTTCGGTACTATTATGAAAAAGGGATCATGCAAAAGGTTGCAGGTAATTTTTTCAAACATTTGTTTAATAATACACCTCACTATAAGGCTTTTTTTTTTTTTTTAGGAGAACGCTATGTATATAAATTTGTCTGCGACCCTGAAGCGTTGTTCAACATGGCAACATACGGGGCTGACTATAGGAAAACCGATTCAAACAAAGGCTACAGTGAAATGCTCGCTATTTACGGTGGCAGTTACCAATACAGTCAGCAAAATAATGACTACCCACAAGAGACAAACTACCCTTATAGTTACCATAGGTTGCAGAGACAACACCAGAACAATACAATATCTGATAAACCGACCTCGAGTTCAATCGAACATGGTAAATCCGAATCTTTCTGCCTCAGTGTTGGCAGTTGTATTTGATAATTGTGATATATTCAATGTATATTTATATCTTCATGTCTGCAATAAATGTAAATATTAAAATAAACCTTAGTTAAAGTAAATTATATTAGTAGTTTTTCTTTTAGGCGTAGAATGTCTTAACATTCTTAGATCTTCAGGTCGAATCAACAGGTCTTTTGAGTCCTACACACTGAAATGAACAAGATTTAAATAAATATTGAAGTTTTTTTATTTGTTCTTTTAGTATTGACATTAAAGGTGTGTGTATTGATGAATTAACTCAAAACAGACACAATAACTATATTAAATTTTCACTAATTATTGGTATGTACATAAAATATAGATTAGCTGATTTCACTGGTAAACACAAGTCTTCTTTTACTTTTCATGATGGTGGGAAAAGACCAATGCAGTGTGGCCATCAGCCACAGGTGGATTATGTTGGCATAATTGTATCAGTTCACTGTAGTAACTAATGTGTTTGATATCAGATTGAAATGTATCAGCGGTACATTCTTCATCACCATTGTAACTCTTTCCATGGCAAAGTGGCTCGAATGAATTGTGATCTAGTTGGCATGTCGATCTTGAAGGTGCTGGCAAAAAAAACTAGGAATATTATAATTGGTTAGTTAGTGGGGGTCTATAAAGCAATAATAATTGTATTAATTCACTGTATTAACTAATGTATTAATATCAGATCGAAACCTATCAGAGTATTTGTGAGACAAATACTTCGTCATTTCCATTGCAACCTCCTTCCATGGTGTTGCGGCTAGAATGAGTCGTGAAATCTAGATGGCATTTTGATCTAGAAGACACTGGTGAAAACCTACTGAGAAGATTATAATTTGTTAGAGGGACTAGACAAACTATAACCATTTTATTTAAGTAAGTGTATTAATTAAATTATATTGGGTTGTCCGGAAAATAATGCAGGATTTTAAGAAACTAGTTACTTTAAAGCAATGTTCTTTAATCAAAATAATTTCCCATACTCTCAATACATTTCTCCCAACGTGTTGGTAACTTATTAATTCCGTCTGAGTAGAATTCAGAATTTTTAGAATTGATAAAGTCAATAAATGCATTTTCCAGTTCCGTTTGATTTTTGAATATTATGTGTTGTAAGTAGTGGTCCAGGTGTCTAAAAAAATGGTAGTCAGTAGGCGAGAGGTCCGGAGAGTTGGGTGGGTGAGGCAAAGTTTCATAGCCAAGCTCCAATAATTTTTGTGACGTTACACGTGACACATGTGGTCGAGCGTTGTCATGCAACAAAATGGGCCCTTTCCGATTGACCAAAGAGGGCTTCATTACTGCCAATTTCTGATGCATGGTATTAATTTGGTTACAGTATGATTCAGCATTGATGGTTTCGCCAGGATTTAAGAAGCTGTAGTGTATTAAACCAAATGAAGCCCACCATACCGTAACCATTACCTTTTTTTGATGAGTTGGGGGCTTTGGAAAATGTATTGGAGCTTCTCCTTTGTCGAGCCACTGTCCAGAACGTCTAGTGTTATCGTAGAGAATCCACTTTTCGTCACATGTAACAATTCTGGCCAGAAATGGGTCATTTTTGTTTCGACAAAGAAGTGATGCACAAACATCAAAGCGCTGATTTTTTTGGCGATCGTTTAATGAGTGTGGAACCCAATTTTCGAGTTTTTTCACTTTTCCAATCGCCTTGAGGTGGTCAGCGACGGTCGTTTTACTGACTTTGAGTTGCTCTGCAAGTTCTCGAACAGTTGTTTTGGGGTTTTCTTCCACCACTGATCGCAGAACATCATCATTAAGAGAGGAAGGCCTTCCACGACCTTCTTCATCTTCAAGGCTGAAATCTCCCTCCCGAAATTTTTTAAACCACCTTTGCACAGTGCACTCATTAACACAACCCTCGCCCCAGACTTGGTTAATGTTTCTAGCCGTTTGGGCTCCGCTTCGGCCGAGTTTAAACTCGTAAAAGAAAATCGTACGAAATTCTCGCTTTGACATTATAAGGATGACTGAATTATTTCCAAGTAGCGGAATGCTACAGAGGTAAACAAACAATATCATTTGGAAGAGGATTAATAAGTGTTGACATTCATACAAATGAGTAATCCTGTAAACGTAAACAGAATATTTTATATAGATTTTTTTTAATGAAAACTTAAAATCCTGCATTATTTTCCGGACAACCCAATAACAACCAAAAGAAACGACAATTAAAGCTATATATTAGATTTTCAACACTTCAACAATGCACTCCTAACTTGTTATCTACTCTACAGGTTAACCTCCCTCTTAACAATCGAGTCGAGGTAGTGCGCGGCAAATTTCAAAATTAGTTTAAACAAATATAAATGTGCTATATATATAAACTTTAACCAGAGTTGAAAAAACGACTGTTCTATACACAAATCCAACCCCTGAGCCACTAATGCAAGCTGGCTTTAAGTTGGGATAAGTACCTTGGGATTTTATTCTCAGGATCAAGGAAATGTGTGGATCAAATCACATTTCCTGGAGACCTAGTCCAGTTTTGAGATATGACTGTTTCAGGTGGCTGTAGGAACATCCTAGAAAAGTACAAGTTACAAGGCTGTTTAGGGAACATAAGACCGTGGAGTTCATTGACATTTCCAACTTCCATATGTATAACTCTAAGCAGAGTTGAAAAAACTACTGTTCTATAAACTTATCCAACCTCTGAGCTCTTAATACAAGATGGCATTTAGAGGCTTTGACTAGGGATAAGCTGTTTGTTATTTGGAATGACCCCAGGTTTAAGGAAAAGTGAGGATGGTACCACTTCATAGGAATTCTTGTCTGGTTTTGACAAGGTAATCAAGAGGATCTATTTGGGAGAGATGATTGTTGCTGTAGAATCTTCCTAGAAAAGTACAAGTCACAAGGCTGTTTAGGGAACACCAAACCCCTTCCTGGTATCTTCATTCCTCACCATACTGTTTTTGGTACGTTTTTTTAAAAATTATATTAATGAAATAACAGTGTGGAGTGTAGTAGTTACTCCATTTTCAGCGGGTTTTTCATGGTGGGGGTTCTGCAGAGGAGGGAGCCCCTCTCTCTCCTAAAGTCCCAAGGTGTTGACTGCTGTGCCATAGGTGTGTCTGTGTGGTACTGCGTCTCGTCGCCCAGGTCGGGCGGAAATGGTTTCCGGAAGTGTGGGAACTCTGTAAGAAATAATCGGCTAGAGAGCGGCAACATTGAGCCGGCTCTTGGTTGGCAAAGGGCCATCGGTCGTTGACACACTGGGGGCGAGTTAGTTCGAGGAACAAATTTAGAATTGGTCCGTAGCGTCTTCTCGTGTTTCACCAGCCCCGTAAAAGGGACACCCGTTTTTAATTCAGGCCCACCTCGGTTCGCGAGAAGCACACTAACGTGCCAATGTTCATAAAAGCCACAACCCACGGGGTTCGCCATTTTGATTTAATTACAATAATAAAATAAATAATAAAAACAAATAAAAATAGTTTCTTAAGTTTTTAAACAGGCATCTTAGGCTGATCCGATATTTGAGGATCATCATTCTAGTAGCTTGAGACAAAAGTTTTTTGAACTATTGAAAGCAGTTGGAATACGCCTGACAATAAACAGCGAGTATAGGCGGACCCAAGACGAAGCCCTGCAAGTTTTACAAGGTCTATTTTTAAATTGTCCTCGTGATATTTGGTATCATCGTCCTCTGTGTTCTTTTCTTTTGAACTTTTTGCTTTGTAAAAAAATATGCACTTCTGTGAAATAATTCTACAATGAAATTTCAAAGGCTATGCCAGGGGGATTCGAACCCAAAAATGCCTGCGTGGCAAGTACGAGTCGGAAGACCTAACCACTCTTAGTGTTAGGTCCTAATTCTTCTTACTCTTGACATTTTGGTGGTGCATTTTCCTTTTGATATTTAAACATTTTGTTTCCATGCCACGTTCTTTGAAATCTGTGTACATGAAATTGTTGTCCCAAATGGTGAGTATTATGGAAAAAATATCAACCTCAGGGAAAAAGGGTCATAAATTTAGTTTACTCTAAAAAATATACAAAATTTGGTAACAGAGAGAGAAAGAGAGAATGAGTAAGAAAGGAAAAAGAAAGAAAGAGAGAGAGAGAGAGAGAGAGAGAGAGAGAGAGAGAGAGTGACTGAAAGAGAATGAGATGTGAGAGAGAGTGTAATTATTTTTGAGGTTTACTTTGAATGTATTAATTTTTTTCAGTTGTTTAATTTCTTTTGATAATTTATTAAACGCTTCAGAAGTTTTTATAAAAAAAAGAGGTTTTTTTACAGTATTTCCTTTTTCCTAGAGAGTCATAGTGAAAGAGAGAGAAAATGTTTAAAAGAGATAGGGAGAGAGGAAAAATGAAAGAAAGAGAGAGGAATAGAGAGAGAGGAAAAAATAAAGAAATAGGGAGAAAAAGAGAGATGGAGAGAGAGAAAATGAGTGAGAGAGGGAAGAGAATGAGTGAGAGAGAGAAAGGAAAAAGAGAGAAAGAGGGATAAAAAGAGAGATGGAGAGAGAATGAGAGAGTGAAAATGAGTGAGAGAGGGGAAGAGAATGAGTGAGAGAGAGAGAGAGGAAAAAGAAAGAGAGATAATGAGAGAGAGAGAGAGGAAAAAAGAAAGAAAGAGGGATAAAAAGAGAGATGGAGAGAGAGTCAGAAAGAGAAAATGGGTAAGAGAGGGGGAGAGAATGAGTGAGAGAGAGAGGAAAAAGAAAGAGAGATAATGAGTGAGAGAGAGAGGAAAAAGAAAGAGAGATAATGAGAGAGAGAGGAAAAAAGAAAGAAAGAGGGAGAAGAAGAGAGATGGAGAGAGAGTGAGAAAGAGAAAATGAGTGAGAGAATGTGAAAGAATGAGTGAGAGAGAGAGGAAAAAGAAAGAGAGATAATGAGAGAGAGAGAGGAAAAAAGAAACAAAGAGGGAGAAGAAGAGAGATGGTGAGAGAGTGAGAGAGGGAAAATGAGTGAGAGAGAGAGAGGAAAAAAGAAAGAGGGATGAAAAGAGAGATGGGGAGAGAGTGAGAAAGAGAGAATGAGAGAGAGAGGAAAAAGAAAGAAAGAGCGAGAGAGAGATGTAGAGAAAGAGACAGAAAGATGGAGATGGCGTGAGAGATCGGTAGATAGATCGAAAGAGAGAGAGAGTAAGAGAGAGAGAGAGAGAGATATCTGTTGAAACTGTAATTAAAATAGTTTCGATGGGAATTGTGTCAAACTCGAGATGCCTTTGTTTAGAGTACAGCAATGGTGCCAAATTCTCGGCTTGAAGATATTTTTAAATGATTGTCGTTCTAGAGGAGAAAAAGTCCACGACATTTAGGGAAAATGGACCTGCCCCATCCTGGATATTGTTTCAAACTCCATTTATAAATCTGTCAGTTGAACTAGGGTGGGTCTTTTTATTTTTTAAATATAAATTTAGATAAATATTCTAGAGGAAAATAAACATCTGGTAATGCGCATGCTCGGGTAGTTTTATTTTGTTGTGCGCCCTTAATGAAAATAACCAGCCGGCTATATTTGTCGGGTCTTCGATTCTCACGACCTAGAAAAAACAAAACATAAAAACAATGCTTTATCATTATGTATATAGTTATGAAAATTAATAAATAAATATATACAAATAATAATAAATTAAATGTAGACGTATCAATCTATTATATTGTACTGAAAATGAAAACCTCGGCCTCAAAAGAAATTTATAGCCCTGCAGTCAAGCAAACTATTTTTAAAAGAAAGGACACTCCCTTTGACAAAGAAAGAGGATAAAGAATGTGTTTATATAAATGAACACAAGTTGATACTATTGATAACTCCACAAACATTTTTTCGTTGTAATGAAACTTTTTCTGGTGGTAGTAGGTCGAAAAATATTAGACACGTGTCCTAGCATTCTTGCCTTTGAGCCCTGGGAGCCGAGAAAGAAATATCTTAAAGCAATTTCTTTTCAATATTATTATATGTCAGTCGATTTGTTTTTCGACCTAGAATAGGAAAATAATCTAGAGAATCCTATTAAATGAGATTACTTATATAAAATGTTGCAAAAACCAAAAATCGGTCTCAGTAAAGTAGTAAAAAAATACTGATTTGTTTTATGCACCCTTCAAACCCTTTAAATACGAATTTTTATATCAAATTATAAAAATTTATTTTTCGGCTAGATCATCCGGGTCATTCATTTCCTTTCTGATGTCCGGTGTTTTTTTTTTCAGCCCCGATGTCCGGTGTTCCACTTAGAAAATTCACAACTCATCTGGGTTTTATCCTAAATCTAACTTTATTACCATCGTTGTAAATATGAATTAATTTACTTTCAGCATGTGTCAACAGCGTTTAGATTTTATATTACTAAAAGTGAGGAAAGTAAGTTTTTTAAATTGATTTTGACATCTGTAAAATCTAAAGAACAACGGTAAAAATGCTATAAGAATAAAATGGACGTGAAAAAGTGAAAAAACATGTGAGCAGAAATCACCTCCTTTAGAAAAAATAAATATGACCACTTTTCAATTTTCTTCGTCACATAGGGCGTTAAGTAGACATCGGCGTCTCATCAGTAGACGGGGAAGATTATGTGAGATGGTAGCGGAACTGAGCTGAATAAATAAGAAATTGGGATGGGTGGAAAGGGATTGATGAAATTTTTTGTAATTGCTTTTCGCTACTTCTGGAACATAGAGCTTATTAAGGTCTCGGTTTGAGGCTTGATACAGGCTTAGGACTTTAGAATTTTCGGAATCTTTGGATGCGTCCCTCTCTCATTCTCTCACTCCCCTCCCTCTCTCTCTCCTTCTCACTCTCTCTCTCTCTCACTCACNCTCTCTCTCTCTCTCTCTCTCTCTCTCTCTCTCTCTCTCTCTCTCTCTCTCTCCTCTCATTTTACTGGTAAGTCTTTCACTGAAGTACCTTGTTCATAAGCATGTGAGTCATTAAGAAGGATTAAAAAAGATCACATCCATTTCTAATGAGTAGTTTGGTAGATTTTTTCTTCTAATTAGAGTTCTAGAATTAGATTCAGCACTGCATATTTGTTTATTGAGCCCCCCCCCCCCAAGATTCCTTTTACTAGGGTGGAAAAAATGCCAACTTTGACTAGGACAAAGAATCAACAAATAATACTCATTGCATGATTAAAAAACATTAAAAGTTCAATTTTAATTTATTTAACGTATTTCTGGCAGCCAGGTTGAATATATATGTATAATAAATTTATAAAATACACCGATAGATATCTCAATTTTGCAAGGATCCAGGAGAGAAAATATAAAAGAAAACCACTTATCCGATCATTGTCCCAAAATTCTTGGTGTAAATGTTCGAATTTTTTGGTTTGTTTCTTTTTTTACACCGAAATCGCTCCGTTCTCAATCGGGAGCCCGCCCCCAATGCAAACTAGAACAGACTTGGTCTATTTCCGTCCGGTAAACATTTCCTGCTAAGGTTCGAATCGAATTGGAATCCAGTTTGAAAGAGATTACGACGTCACTGTTTGAAACGTTTTCAAATGTGCAATTTTTTCAACGGGAGGATCGATTGTTCAAAATAAACCTGGACTAAACACTTGCAGATTAAACAGGGAACGATATAGGTTGAATTAAACCATAAAAACTTTTAACAATAGCTGTGGATCAACAATAAAGTATCTGACTAGAGTGGGAGTCGGTAGCTCCTTCTTGTTGAGTTGTGTCTTGTTCTCCACTTTTGTCACCAGTTGATAACCCAAGCTCTTTTTGAGGATGGAGGGTGCTAGGATACGAGATCTAGACAGCACCGATAAACTAAAACTAGGAATATTATAATTTGTTAGTTTGCGACAGTGTAAAAAACTATAATAATAATGTTAATTCAGAGATTAGCTAATGTGATTGATATCAGATAGAGATCTATCACTCGTACATTCTGCATCACAATTGTAACCTCCTTCCATGTTGTGGAGGGTAGAATGTGTCGTGAAATCAGGAAGCATGTCGATCTAGAAGGCACCAGCAAAAACCAACCGGAAAAAATATAATTTGTTAATTAGTGACAGTCTAAAAACTATAATAATTGAATTAACTAACGTGATTGATATCAGATCTAGATCTATCACTGGTACATTCTAAATTACAATAGTAACCTCTTTCCATGGCGTGGTGGTTAGAATGAATCGTGAAATCTAGACGGCTTGTCGATCTAGAAGGCACCAGTAAAAAAACATTTGGAAAGAATATAATTTGTTAATTAGTGACAGTCTAAAAACTATACTAATTGAATTAGCTAACGTGATTGATATCAGATCTAGATCTATCACTGGTACATTCTAAATTACAATAGTAACCTCTTTCCATGGCGTGGCGGTTAGTTTGAATCGTGAAATCTAGACGGCTTGTCGATCTAGAAGGCACCAGTAAAAAAACATTTGGAAAGAATATAATTTGTTAATTAGTGACAGTCTAAAAACTATACTAATTGAATTAGCTAACGTGATTGATATCAGATCTAGATCTATCACTGGTACATTCTAAATTACAATAGTAACCTCTTTCCATGGCGTGGCGGTTAGTTTGAATCGTGAAATCTAGACGGCTTGTCGATCTAGACGGCACCAGTAAAAACAACTGTGAAAATAATGATTTGTTTGTGGCAATGTAAAAAGTATAATAAGTGTATCAATTCACTGTATTAACTAATATGATTGATATCAGAGAGATCTATCACCTGTACATTCTATATCATAATTGTAACCTCCTTAATTGTCATTTTCCCAGTTGTTTTATGCCAGTGCATTCTAGATCTCAAGATACATTCTAGCCGGTACACCACTTTCCCCTCAATAAAGTTGTCTATTACAGTGTACAAAATAGGAAAACTGAATTGGGCCGACAGAATTGCAGTGTCATTTGCATAAGTGCTGGGATTTATGAATATAAATGGTGCATAGGATGTGACCAAGAATACACCCTAGTGAGATACCGCCTTGTGTCGGTCTGCTATCCAGTATCAACTGCTCTGAAACCTTTGGGATAGGCATTAGATTCACTTAACATCATTCCTTCTCTTTTAGCAAAACTGTACGTTTATTTTATTTTTATTTGTTATTTTTTATTACGAGGGTTCGCAACAGCAGATGTTATATCAACCCTCGGGGTGCTGGTGTTTTCGAAAAAAAAAAACCATTCGTAAGCATGTCGGGTTCGAATGCAGGGCTGGTGGATTCGAACCCAGGACCTTTACCTTACAGTGATGAGCGCCGTGTCAACGCCTAAACCGTTGCGGCCACCGACGCCCCTGTGTACGATTATTAATTATTCTTGAGCCTATAAGGGAAATGAAGGGAAAGTTTAATTATACAGATAATCTGTGTTGGATAAATCTTGATTGAGGGTGAAACGTTTTTTTATACTCTCTCGTTGCGCCTGGGTTCATTATTTTTCTACGATGCACGATAGATGTACGTCAGATTGAAAAAGTAGGTTGAGAGGAAAAAAGGTGAACCTCCTCCTAGGCTTATAATTAGCAAGTGACATAAAAATAGAAGGTATCCGATGAAAGGGTTTCTCCTCTTGCCAATTACAATCGACGTTTTTCCTCGTTGGCAATTTTTAAAAATCTTTTTCACTTGGATTATAGCTCTTGAGAATTGAGGCGTCCTCTGATAATATACAATTCTAATCGGCGGTTTTCTGTTTTTATCCCTTTTCCCGGACGTTTTATGGCCGTATTCGAAGATTCCTGGATGGGATTGAATTTCAGCAGTCATGTGATTTCTCCTCTCTAAAATTTTTGTTCAATTTGTAAAAGGCGTTAATAAACAGGCAAAGTAAAACATGTAAAAGATGGTATAGAAGGGAATGTTGAAAAAAAAAACGTATTAATACACAAGTATAACAATTTCAGTGTGAAAAGCGCGCTAGACGAGTGCCCTTCGTAGAATTATTTATATACTTTCTATTAAAAGCTTGGCGAACGTCCCAGAGGCTGGAGCAGCGTTGAATTTAATAGTCCTTATCTCTGACACACTCTCTGGCGCGCATACGCACAATTCTTGCACGTTTTCTACCTTTTGTCAGAAATTTAGAACTGAATTTAGTCTAGGACTTTTACCCTTGGCTTCATTCTGACATTTTCGGATTCAATAATGAAAATGTGTACAAATAAATCAATTCAAACCGTCCAACATTAAATCAATACCATGCGTTTCATGCCTGCCCAAAAATTTAAACTAAAAACATGGAAATTTAAATGCTCTTGGTAATTAGAATTTTCATTGTTTCAAATTGATAATCACCCAAATATAATATGAAATATAAATATTAATAATAATTCCGTTAGATTTCGTGGCCAGATTGACCAAATAACATCTTTCACTTAATTAATCTTTATACAGGGTGAATTGCTACTCGTGCTACAAACTTCTCCAGTAGATTCTTCACCCTAAAATGAACAAAAAAGTTCATATTGTCCATGGTCCGATTCTCAACCATTTCAGAGTAATTTCGCTTTTTATCGATTTTGAAAGATATCACGTCCTGGCGTCGGAAAATCGTGATATCTTTTAATCTAAACATTTCTCTGAAAATCTAATAGCACCGTTGAAATTCCCGTTAATTTTTCAATAAGAAGATGACGGTGGCAAAATGTTTGGGCTAATTTTTTGTGTTTTATTTCAGCCAGAACTACAAAAAGAGTGGAAAATTGTGTAAATCGGAAAGTGTATAAAGTAATCCAGAGTTTCTAATTTTAGTCTCAGAAGGCAGCAAATTTGAGGAAAACTACCTGATTTAATAACGCTTCCAACGCACTCGTCATTTTCTTATTTAGTGGTTGTGAGACCAAGATGTTGATGACAAAAAGAGAAAAAATGGTGGTTCAAGGATTGCTAATGTTTGAGAGTGACTTGCTACTCGTGCTACAAACTTCACCAGTAGATTCTTGACCCTAAAATGAACAAAAAAGTTCATATTGACCATGGTCCGATTCTCAACCATTTCAGAGTAATTTCGCTTTTTATCGATTTTGAAAGATATCACGTCCTGGCGTCGGAAAATCGTGATATCTTTTAATCTAAACATTTCTCTTAAAATCTATAAGCACCGTTGAAATCCCCGTTAATTTTTCAATAAGAAGATGAAGGTGGCAAAACGTTTGGGTCTTTCTTCCTTGACCTTCTAGCTGTTTGTAAACTTCTTAAGCATTACATACTAAATGGGCATTAAATTAAATTAAAAAATTTCAATGGAATTATGATTTTGATTCTCTCTAAAAATTAACGGGGATTTCAACGGTGCTTATAGATTTTAAGAGAAATGTTTAGATTAAAAGATATCACGATTTTCCGACGCCAGGACGTGATATCTTTCAAAATCGATAAAAAGCGAAATTACTCTGAAATGGTTGAGAATCGGACCATGGACAATATGAACTTTTTTGTTCATTTTAGGGTGAAGAATCTACTGGAGAAGTTTGTAGCACGAGTAGCAATTCACCCTGTATAAGGTATTGGTTAAGATAAAGATTAATTAATTGAAAGATTAATAAAAATGTAACAGTCGAATTTGTTTTGACGTAACACAGCGTATGCTGATGATTGCAGTTCCCAGTTGAAGAGACCGAGTAAGATGGAGCTGATCGAACAAAATAATGAGCTGAATTCTAACTTGGATTGGAAAAGTGATTCACTGAGAATGGTTTATTGCTAAACAAAGAGAAGACAAAGGTTATGATTCTGAAAACTTCTAATTCAATAAATAGTGTAATAACCGACAATCAACTGATAAAACACTGGCGTAGTTATAGATTCACGTCTCTCTTGGGATGCACATTGTCAATTTGTGGCTTCTAAACTTAGCAAAGGATTATTTTTACAGAGAAGTCTCAAATCTATTGTATCTCAAAGGGTTTTAATTAATGTTTATTTTTCTTGTTTCCAATCGTATTTCGTTTATGCCTTATTGATCTGGGGTCACTCCAATCATGCTAAACCAATCTTCAAAAAACAACGTAAAGCTATGGGAATTTTGAATTTATATTGTATGGAATGTTGCAGAGAAACATTTACTAAATTAAACATTTTGATTTTGTCCAGCTTATATATCTTACAATGTGTTATGTATTGTTAGAAACAAAGTGGAACTTCATACAAAATTTAATTCTGTACATAATCACTTCACGAATAAAATAGTTCCGGAGCGGCTGAATCTTAAAAGATGTACAAGACTATTGTAAATATTTATTGGGCTATAAAAATTGTTAATAATCTACCAAATGAAGCCAAACTGTTACCTGAAAAAAATTTAAACTTAACACAACAAAATTCCTCACTGTTAATGCCTTTTATGAATTTGATGTGTTTTTTCATATATTAATAGTGGAAAAAAATGAATTAATTTGTACTATTCTTGACGAATGTAATGACAAAATTTGTATTTTGTTTCCTTAACACAATAAAACTTTTGTATCTTTGTAAGCCTGTGAAACAATTGTTATTTCGACTTTTGTTATTTCCCAGGAGAAAAGGTCGGGTTCGACCCGCCTCAGAAATAAAAGATCTTATTAAGCCGAGCCGGTGGCATGATGCCGAAATACCTTCGAAAAGAAAAACCAGCAAAACAGGCGAGCCCCAAAATAATCAAATTCATCAGAACGGACCGCTCGCAGTCCGGCCACGCATCGCCGGTTAGCAGATTACGAATTCTCCAAATAAACAGAAATTAAAGTGGATTTGGTTTTATTTGTCTTGGAAGAGTTTTGTATTTTTTTTTTTTTTACGCTGTGATAGTCAAAAGTCAGTAAAACATCATCCTTCCCTCACGTGAAAAATTCTAATCTGTCCGGCACAAATGAACCGAGATTGCCTAAAATGTCTCATTCTCTCAAACGCCCTTTAATCCCTAAACCGTATATTTTTCTCTACTTGATTGAGGACTTTGATTATAAAAGAAAAAGATCGCCTGGGTCATGCCAGAGGGAGTGTCACGACGAAGGAAATCCTTCTCCTCAGCCCCCCCCCCCCTGGAACATGCCATGAAAAAGTGCCAAAATGTTATTCGAAACCACGGTCTGTAACTTACTTCATTTTACCCGATAATTTATATATCCCGTTCGACAGTGTTTACGTTTGGCTAGATTTACGGCCGTTGTTTTGTCGAGTTTAAACCGCTTCTACAGTAGAATCTGTGTTAATTGAAAGAAAAGAATTGAAAAAAGGCCCGCTGCCCAGTGTTCACTTGTGATCCCCATAGAAATATTTTTGGTTTTTAGCTGGAAAATATTGTCAATTGGAATGTTTCTGTGTATGTAAGTTTGTTATAAGACCAAAATTGCCATTATGTAATTAACACCTTTGAAATTAAGGTCGGAATAATTTAACAAAAACTAAAGTTGTTTGGTACGAAACATATAGATAAATAGACAAAGTTATGTATAAAAAAATTATATAGGGGCACATGAAAAAGCAAAAGGATGAGAAAGAGGGGAAAAGAAGAAAGAATGAGCGAGAGGGTGATACAGAACAAGAAATAAAAGAGGAAGAGAGCAATAAACAACGAGAGATAACAAGAAAAAGAAAGAAAGACAAAAAGAGAGAGAGTGCAATATAGGAAAAGAAGGACAGATTGGGCGAGAGAGAGAGAGAGAGAGAGAGAGAGAGAGAGAGAGAGAGTGCGAGAGAGAGGGAAAAAGAAAATAAGTGAACAAAAGAGAAAAAAGAAAGAAAGAGCGAAAGAGAGAGTAAATGAGGGAGAGAGGAAAAAAGGAAGAAAGAGAAAGAATGATAGAAACAGAGAGAGAGAGAAAAAGAGAGCGAGAGAGAGAAAGAGTGAGACAGACGGACAGAAAGAATGAGAAAGAGAGTAAATCAATGGGAGAGGAAAAAGGAAGAAAGCGAAAGAGAGAGGGGATTTTCAAAGAAAGATAGATAAATAGAAAGGAGGTATATACATAGATATGGAATAGCTAGAAAGACGATGAAGAAATTGCCCCTAGGAGAGAGGGAGTCATACAGAATGTGGCAAAAGAGGCACGTACGTGACATGAGAAAGCTGTGTTGGCTGAGCTTTCACATTGGTCTAAAACGAGCCCGTTATTAATTTTAAGAGCGAGTGAGAGAGAGAGAGAGAGAGAAAGATAGAGAGAAAAAAAGAGGAACAATAAGAAAAACATAGAGATTAAATGAGTGAGAGAGAAACAGAGAGAGAGAGAGAGAGATAGAGAGAAAAAAAGAGGAACAATAAGAAAAAGATAGAGAGTAAATGAGTGAGAGAGGAAAAAGGAATGAGGAGATAGAAAGAGAGAAACAGAGAGAGAGAGAGAGAGAGAGAGAGAGAGAGAGAGAGAGAGAGAGAGCAGGAAAGAGGCATAATTTGATAAATAGGGAGAGAATAGAGAGAGGCGAGAAGTAGAGAGGGTGAACACAGAGAAAAAATAGTTTAGAAAGAATCAAGCAACCAGAAGGCGAGATTGATGAGAAAGATTGATGAAATGATTGGAACATTGAGTATTCTATAAAGAGAGAATGTATATAAATATTTCGAGAAATCGATTTTTGGAATATTGTGGCGAGAAAAAAAAATTGCACATAAAAATGTTTTAATTTTAAGTTAGCAAATAAAAATTTTTAACCCATTGACCGTAGACACTAAGTATTGCAAGGTATAACTTGCTAGGTAGACGCTTTCATGTTCATACCACTTTGCTAATAGAAGGAGGGGGTTCACTAAACAACGTCTCTATGGATGCCCACGCTTTTATACTGCTTTTCTGCCAACAAGGCTTAACACGTGTACCCATTGGGGGAAGAAAATTATTGGGGTTTTTTCTTTCGCTTCTGCTCTTTCGTCTCGACGGATCGTCGAACTAGTTCCGGACAACGAAACAACTGGAAAGTAAAGTTTTGGCCCCGGCTCAACTCATTGTCAAGGTCCCCATAATTCTCCTTTTATTTAGTGGATAAATATCGACTCATTTAATTTTGGAATTGAGTTAAGTTCAGGTTTTAACTTGTCTTTTAAAACTAATATACATGAAAATAATAAACAGGAAGTAGACTTACACATTTTGTAAATTGAAATAATTCATCAGGTAATTCGACAGGTCGAATATTAAGTTGAGTGCATGTACTTGACTGTCGTTTTTCTGAAAATATGCACCTCAAATCCAAGTATTTTATAAAATGTTCAAATTTGGAAACTAAACCTTCTGACGTTTTCCTTTCTTTTGGGCTCATGAATAATTAAAATTCAATTTATATCATGTCCATTCAAATTGAGTAATTTAAAATTATTTTCATCACTTTGAAATCAGTGTGTTAATTTATATATGATATTTCACTGATTAAATACAACTTACAGATCTTCAAAAATTCATGACGCCTGTTTGTGAATTTTCAGTCATTTAATTTGCACCACTAACAATTGAACCCTAGCGGTTTTTTTTTTGTTCTCACTCTGCCTATGTGGCAAGCATACATGATATGTTAAAAGGGTGGTGGGGGAGGGTTGCCTGGGTTGAATTATTCTTTCAAAGTAACGCCTTTCAATATCGCATTACATTTGCAGAAATATTCATTTACTTTGGACATCCGGATGATAACATTTTTTCAATGCTGTGAATATTTTAAGAAAATACAGTCCCACCTGATATCCTCACGTTTTATGAACATGGTTCATTTTTTACTTATTATTAAATAATTTTCATTATGATTCAGAAATCGTGAGATGCGGTCTGGTGTGATGTAGGTTTTATAAAAACACTTTCTTTATCGTGCCAACGTTTCGCTCTTTGTTGAGATCATCTTCTGGGCCTGGGATTTACATTGTTTAAATTATAAAATATAAATTCACTTTTTTCAACATCCTACATGTATTTGTTAAATTTAAACAATGTTTGTAAATCTCAGGCCCTGAAGATGATCTCAATAAAGATCGAAACGTTGGCACGATAAAGAAAATGTTTTTCCGAAACCTACATTACACCAGTCCGCATCTCACGATTTGTGAATAATTATCGATTAAAGGTCAATAACCAGCACACAAAATTGTCATTATATTTTAACAATCCATTGGTAAGTTTTTTTTTTTTTTTAGAAACGTAATTTTTAAAGATAACTTTGATTTTGTTTGTGTAGCAACATGACTACACATGAATCCCGTACAACAAACTTAGAACATGACGGAATCAATAAGATTCCGCTATTTCCAAGTTTTCTAGATCTAATTTCCTAACCGACATCACCACTGTGGAAATTCATTCTGAACTATTTATTCCTAAATAAATTAATATCTGTTTTTCTTAAACATTTATTTCATTTCTTCTCGGAGCAGTACAATTTAATATTTGTATCAATATTGCAAGATTTTTATTATTATTTATCTGGCAGCATGTAACAACGAATATATAAGGGCAATAATAAAATTAAGGTGATATAAACGAAACTGTATTACCGTTTAATTTGTCTAATCCATTCATTGATACAGGGAATACTAGAAAATTTTGCGATACGATCTTATAGTTTTGAATGGTCGTTTTTCAGGTGAAATAAAAGGGAATTCAAAGTAGTGGTGGGTGTTCTATTATTGTCATTTGCGCTACCTCACGTGATATTGCCAGCGAATTATTCTAACCACTAGATTTCTGCATGTTAAGAATTTCGATGTGTGCGAAGTAGACTGCGTCTTAACATTTTTGCGTCGGTTACGTTTGTCCAATATGGAGGTAGTTAAAGAATGAAATTGGTGAACTACAAGATGAATTCCATCTGATCCTTCAGATATTAATAATGCCTGAACGTATTAACAGAATCTATCATTAATTTTTATGTAAGGTATTTGTTGAAATGAAAAAGTGAGTGTCACGAGCGGGATTCGAACCTACGACCAGCGGCTAGAAACGCCGCTGCACTACCACTTGAGCTATCGTGACTTCGATCCACTCGAACACTAACTTCCCATCTCAATCCATCTTTCGAATTTTCCCTCCTTTTTGCCATTTTTCAAATGTCGTGTAATCAGGATACGATTCTCGGCAACAAATGAAATGGCCACGGAGAGTCAGTGAAAATATGCCTCGTTTTACTTATTAAAGCCATTATATTTGGTGATCCGATTGACCAAATAACTTCTTTCAATTAATTAATCTTTATATAAGGTATTTGTTGAAATACAAAAGTTAGTGTCACGAGCGGGATTCGAACCCACCACCTTCCGCTAAATATGCTGCTGCTATACCACTTAACCTATCGTGACTTCGATCCACGAAATATAATGGTTGGAATTTGTAACTTTATCCTACTTAGCTCAAGTTCAGAATCTTTCTTATATTAGTGCTTCAAAAACTCCATGGTTCGACAGTGCTTGCCCCTATAATAAATAAATCATCCAATTTATTAAAACTAGTTTAATATTTTAACTCTTGGGCTGTAAGAAATTCTTATATAAACCAACAGGGAATATAAAGTTAGAGGTGAGAGAAAGAAAAGGGTTATTTCCACAGAAGAATAAACAAGTGAAGCCGAGTTAGGGATTATAAAGAATTATGCCAAATATTTAATCATTTTGGGGGTAAAAACTCTGTGTGTGTAAATGATATTTCACTGTCTGCTTGGGACATTCACTTCACTAATCTGTTCACTCCCCCTGTTAACCTATAAATGATACATTATGCTGACCTATGCATTATTAATTCTGTTCTTGATTGTCCTGTCACTCTAAATGTATTGTTATCAGAGGTCAGTAATTTAAAAAATTACAAGTTGCCGCATCCGGAATGAATCTTTTAGATACTCTCCGAATATTTTTGTTGAAAGGCTATTGATTTTTAATAGTTTTGTTTTTGATACTAGGTTAACCCCCAGTTATTTGAATCGTTCAGTTACGTACATATGTAAAAATCAATTTTTTTGAGTATTTTTACATTTTTTATCTCATACATTTTTTATTATAATTTTAACTTTAGATTTTTTATAATTTTTATTTTACATTAAGAAAGTTTTTCTGTCTTATTTTTATTTTAACTGCCAAAATTAATAAAAAGTATTTTTTAAGTATTTCATTAAATAAATTTAAATTAAATTTCAAAAGTAACTTTTGTACATATTTTTAAATTTTTAATGTGTGTTCTAAAATATCGGAATATAATCGGGTTGTGATGATGATGATGATGATGAAACTACGAAGCAGGGTTTGTGCTCGCCAGAACTGCAACCGTCTGGCTTATTGTACCCCCCTAGTTCCTATGTTCAGTGTAATCGACTAAATCATTGTGAGAAATATTAGATCATTGACTATTCGTCTATAATTTCGTTCCCTACGTTTTTCCTACATGCTCGGTTAAATCTCCATCGAGACGTTCCTTAGCATTTGAAGATGATGAGTGGCTGTTTCATCCTCCTCATTGTCTAATCTGCAGATGGGATCATCGTTATATATGCCCATGTCGTGTAGATGTTAATGTTACCGTTAATCTCTCCTCCAAGTGCAGCAGTGAGCTTGCCAGTCTTGGTGAGGGTTGGTTTAACATAAATTTACTGTGCTAGAGCGCCGCGAGTGTTTATCAACTTCTTCTTTTGTTTTATTTGGATACATTCTGCGATGGAGGATTCTGAATTTGTTTTTGTTATCCCAAGTATAGATTCGAGACCAAGGTCTTGCAGATCTTCCTCTGGCCAGTGTGTCTGCTTTTTCGTTACCTTCTATTATTTCCTGGCTCTCAAGGTATCATCAGGTTGTTACATTTCCAAGGTTTTGGAGATTTCGGATGCATTCACTGACTAAGTTAGATGTAATTTTTTTTTTTACTTTCTAATGCTTTAATAGCTGCTTGGGTATCAAATTTTATGAGGTTTTTTGCCAGTGTAAACTCTTTTAAGATTTTCTAGTGCACAAGCACGTATTTCTGCTTGAAAGGCTGAAGTGTATTTCCCTAATAAATTCACTAGTTTCGTGGTCCGCTTGACCAATTAATATCTTACAATTAATTAAGGTTTTCAATTGAGATAAAAAAGTCAATGGCACGAGCGGGATTCGAACCCACGATCTTCGGCTTAATACGCCGCTGCTGTACCACTTGAGCTATCGTGACCTCGAGCCACTCGGACACCAACCTCCCATCTCAACCACACCTTCAAATTCAAAAGTTGTGGTTGAGATGGCAAGTTTGATTGCTCATATCTTGGGCTTAAACAAAAACTCTCGATCTGGTTCCTTCGTTTGTTTTGGAGTTATCTCTACAATATCATTGTATCTGATGCTCCCCTGAGTTCTTCCTCTCCTTTATAGTCCGCTGAGACTTGCTTGGGTATCAGATTTTATGAGGTTTTTTTGCCAGTGTAAACTCTTTTAAGATTTTCTAGGGCACAAGCACGTATTTCTGCTTGAAAGGCTGAAGTGTATTTCCCTAATAAATTCACTAGTTTCGTGGTCCGTTTGACCAATTAATATCTTACAATTAATTAAGGTTTTCAATTGAGATAAAAAAGTCAATGGCACGAGCGGGATTCGAACCCACGATCTTCGGCTTAATATGCCGCTGCTCTACTACTTGAGCTATCGTGACCTCGATCCACTCAAACACCAACCTCCCATCTCAACCACACCTTCAAAAGGAAAATTCAAAAGGTGTGGTTGAGATGGCAGTTTGGTGTCCGGTGTTATCTCAACTGAAAACCTTAATTAATTTGCCTAATAAGTTTGATTGCTCATATCTTGGGCTTAAACAAAAACACTCGATCAGGTTCCTTCGTTTGTTTTGGAGTTATCTCTACAATATCATTGTATCTGATGCTCCCATGAGTTCTTCCTCTCCTTTATAGTCCGTTGAGACTTATACTCCGTAAGAAGTAGTAAAGCATGTTTCCAGGATTATACATTCAGTACCCATTTCTGAGAATGGGTATCTGATTTTACTCATTATGGTGTTGCGCGAATAATGTAAGTTTTATGTAATTTGATAGTTTTTGGACGCTAAAGTAGCTTTTCTTAGCCTCCCTTCTTTGTACTTTGTCATTTTTGGACCAATTTAAAATCCGATTGCACTAATATTTTCAGCGTAAAAAACCTTCAGAATTTTTGTTGGGATATATAAGGTTGTATTTGAAATTTTAACCTTGAAATGGGCCTTATTTACCCTGTATAATTTTTCTCCAAAAAATATAAAAATTTGTAAGTGGACTAAAAATGGCAACAGTTTAGTTTTATTTTATTATTATTATTATTATTATTATTATTATTATTATTTGGTGTTATTGGCCAGCGTTATTGTTTGCCGTAGGCTTTAGAAAAACATTTTCTTTATCCTGCCAGCGTTTTGACCTTTATTGAGATCATCTTCATGGCTCAAAGTGTTTGTTTTCTCTTTTGAGGGCACTCTCAACACGACACTCAAGAATCTACCCGGAAAACAAACCCTTTGAGCCCTGAAGATGATCTCAAAAAAGATCGAAACGTCGTATGATAAAGAAAATGTTTTTATAAACCTACGTGACACCAGACTGCACCTCACGATCTACAAATATTTATTGTTATTATTATAATTATTTTTTGATAGCGTTATTAGTTTAAGAGAAATTCAGCCGGGCTATCTAAAAAGGACACCCTGCAGATTTTCTTCGAGACAGGAGATAATTTAATCTGAAACTCTAAGAATTTTATGAGTATGATGGTGAGATCGAAAGCCAAATAAGCGTTCTGGTAAAATGTTGGTGGAAAACAATTCTTTGGTGAATTAATTTTTCTAATAATTTAGGAGGAGCGGTTAAAAAACTAATGGGTCGGTAAAATGAAGGTGAGTGTAAATTTTTATTTGGTTCTGGGATCATTTTAATAAAAGATAGCATAAAATAAAGAAGTCAGAAAAACGATGTTTTTTGAAAGTTCTTAGAGAACTTCATCTGTTATCAAATCATAGCCTGTATTTTTAATGTATATTTCTGCTGTCATGTTTCTTGTGACATATATGTTTTGGAATTAATGGTTTAGTTGGCATATCTAAAGACATACGTAGGTATTACAAGTTAGTCGTGTATATGTTTATCGCCTTCTTGAGATGACCTTGGAATACGTCGGAGAGATGTTCGCCAAATGTTTTGTACTTTTCTTTATCAGAAACGATCCAAGTTCCATCATCATTCCCGAGCAGAACTGAAACAACGATATGACGGAGGATATGTTTAATACTACGATAGAGGGACTTATGCTGTGTATAAAAAAGTTATAAAAATGAAATAAAATGTATTTTATGAATTTTGTTTGCGTACGTAATACCCAGTGGTAAATAATTGTCTAGATTGCCGTTTTTTTATTTTTTATTTTCTTAGCAAAATTTACATTTGAAACCTTATAATTTGTAACGAGTATGATTTACAAAAATACTTATTTTGGTGATTGACTCAATTATGTAACAGAAATGAACTAACAAACTTACAATTATCATGTAGATACTTTAAATTATCCCTTTTGCTCTTAAAATTTTTTAATTTTTTGATGATAATAGTTTTGGATGGAAATTGGAATTGCCATGACCAGGAAATTGAAAGGTTTAATTAATTTAACGTATGTATTATATTCAAAGTTGCTTTCTTCCTTTTTTATCTAACAATTCATCTTGTCGTTTACCTTACCTTATTATTGAAATTTCATATAAAGTTTCTTTTTTGTATTATTTGGTAGTAATTGTATTATCTGTTTTAAATTTAAATTAAATTTTGCGTTTGACAACTTTGTGCTGGTCATGTAAATAATAGTTATGAACTTGTTAAATAGTTTCTGGTAAAGGTTTTAGAACTAATGATGTATTTTAGTTAATACTTATTTTAGGAGATCTTATTTTAAAGATATCTTGCTGGACCGAAATGTCGATTTAAAGTTATTTGATTTATTTGACTGACAAAAATCTCTGTCCACCAAGGTTCACTTGCCCAAGGCAATCCAAAACCATGCATCTTACATCTACAATATTCTATACTCATCTATAGCAAATTTGGTTAAAAAATCATGAATAAAAGGATCATTTTTGCAGAAGAGTTAGAAAGGTAATGTTTTTATGGCATGAAATTATTTTAAATTTTAAAGTCTTTATCTTGTCTTCGAATAAAGTGAGCGATAGCACTTTTAAAAAATATAAACTTTTATTTCATGCTTACTAAAGCGAAACAATGTGTATTTACAATTTTTACATTTTAGCACCAATCTTTGTTTTGTTGTTTCAATGTCCATATGATTTGTTGTTGTTATTGAAGGAATATGGTGCGAATCAGTCTTGAGCTTAGTGAGAAGGTCTACGACTCTGTGCGTCTCGACTTCGGGACAAAAAACTTTTCGATATCTTCCAGCTTCTTGCCCTCGGTTTCTGGAAGGTAGATGGAGAGGAAAAGCAGTCCGCAGAAACCAAGTGCGCTGTATAAAAAGAAGACCCCGTACAGGCCGAGATAAGAGTCCAATTCAAGGAATGTCTTCGAAACTATGAAGTACCACAAATAGTAGGTTGCAGCAGCTATTCCTCCGCCGACTCCTCGCCCCCTAAAAAAATAAAAAAAAAGCCAAATTAAAGCAACGTTCAAACTGCTTGATTGGGGATTGCAGTAGCCGATTGGTTAGCGTAATATATACCTTCTGTTGTAGCCCCCCAAAACTTTTTTTTTTTGTTATAGTAGACTACTATACTCAACGATTTGTTAAACTAATTTATTCATTTTTCCAAACGTTAGCACCGAAAGAACGTATCATTCATTAAATAAATATTTCTTTTCGGTTTCTTACGGTCATAGCGTGCTTATATAAATATTTATTAAAATTATTTAATAATCAAATTTGGTAGTATTTGCCTTGAATACTTCGGCATATATTACACTCGAGGAGAAAATATTAAATTAAAAACTTATCCGTCAACTTCTGTAAGATAAATTTAGTCGTTTTGTCAGTTTATCTTCTCGATACCCGTACAACAGTTTTATTAGTAAAAAATACCTAAAAACTAGAAGTTGATAAATACATTTTACTGAAGTAGATATACTACGTGAATGTTGATTTTTAATTTGAACAGGTTAAAATTTCCAAAAAATCAATATATAAGCAAAACTTTAAAGAAAATGGATGCTTTTTACATGATTATAAAATCATATAAGTCCCATCTGTTAAATAATCCCAGAAAACAAACATTGACATTAAAGTTAGTTTTAATTAATTAAACATTTATTCGAAGGTTTTGGTGAGACAAAAACCTTATATTAAATGTATAATTGATTAAAACAACTAATGCGGTCAGTTATGATTACTAAATGGATTAAAGTTAATTTGTGTGTTCAAGATATCTTGAATTTCAAGATCTGGATAGCAACATTTGAAAGCTGTTGACTTAAAGAAGTGCAGCGATACTTGCAATTGAGTCCGAAGTTTCAGAATGTAAATTGACTTTTGAATTATTCACATGAGATTCAAAAGCATCATTCACAATTTGTAACATAATCAAATCACACGTTGTTTACGTGTGTAAAACACTCTGGAAAAAGCCGTATTGATTTCTATACCACGGAATGAATATTCTTGCTATGATTAGTGGATTTGTATCCACAATTTTAACGCGCAGTTTTGTTAATCTCAAAGGTGATTAATTGGAATTCTTATAGAGTGATCCACTTGAGTTGGTTTCTAATGGTCAAGTGATAATTCCGTTCACCCGGATATAACATTAAGTGCTTTTCAACCAGGAAGATTTTAGTACTGTTAGATCGTATTAATTTTCTCCTGTTGGAATACATTTTGTTCGATATTTAATATAGAATTTTCTATATTTCATACAACTGTATTAAACCTGTAAATGGACCAAATATTTAGTATAGAGAGGTGTCTCAAAAATGATTTGTTGGAATTTTTTTTCTTCAAATTAATTGTTTAAAAATATTGTGAAAAAAGTAGGTGCCGACTGCTTCGTGCAGCTATTACTACTCCTCCTCTCATTCTCCGTTTCTCTGTCTCTCTCACACCATTTTTTCTCTCTCTCCCTCCTCTCTCCATCGCTCTCTCAGTCAGTTGATTTTTTCCTTTCTTGTTTTGCTTACAATAAGTACTTACTTTAAGTTTTTACCAAATTATGTATTTTTATGCACATATTTCTCCTTTCTTCTAGACTATCTGTAGAGAAGTGTTAATATTTTTCTTCGGCGACTTTAAATCTCCTAGTTTTTGAAACATTTCCCCCTTATTTTTTCATACAATGTCACTCTTCTTATTTCCATTTTTTTCTCTCTCTCTCTCTGTTTCTGTGTTTTGAGAGAAAACGCTCTCGCTATAATCATTTTTGTGCGATTTAAGTCGAATTAATAGCTCTTTTTCATAAATGACTGTCAATGTAGACACTCGGAGCCGTTACATTCAGACATTTTTCTCCAATATTGTAATTTATTTTAAAAATGAATATTCAATTTGCGGAAAATAAGCAATTGTTCTTTAATAGCTCAAAGATAATAGGGAGAAGTTACGTAAAAGCACACGTTAGATATATTACAAAAAAACATTTATTATCCAATTTCAAAGTGGAACTACAATTCATGGTTATTAACGTTGAAATTGGCAAAAATTGAGACAGTAAAAATTATTTTGCAGGTGAAAAGTTTTCTAGTGTATATAAGAATGATCGATTAAAAACAAACACTCATAGAAAGAGAGAGTGAGTTAAAGAGAGTCAGGGAATAAGGGAGAAAAAGGGAGGGACAGAGCAAAGATGTACGCATTTTTCAGTAAAATGAAACTTTTTTTCAACCAAATGAAACTTTTTTCAATCAAATGAAACTTTTTTTTTCAATCAAATGAAACCTTTTTTCAATCAAATGAAACCTTTTTTTCAATCAAAGGAAACCATTTTTCAAGCAAATGAAACCTTTTTTTCAAGCAAATGCAACCTAAAACCTAATGATAATAATTATGTAGAGGAATCAATAAAAACTTACTTTGTGTAGGAACCATCGTTTTAAAAAGGATTGAACTCAACACCCACTCCATCGTTCATAATTTCTATCACAGAAAGTTGTTGCTCGCTCAAAAACACTTTTCTATCCGACTTAATTAAACTTCGACGGGGTGGATGTAGAAAAGTTTAATAAGTACGGATCTTCACAGGAAACGTTCTTGTACCTAAGCCTTACAATTCAATTATTGTAATGTATTCAATCATCATAAAAATTATTGTTAATACTATAATGTCATTTATTTATTCCTCTACATAATTATTATCATTAGGTTTTAGGTTTCATTTGCTTGAAAAATGGTTTCATTTGATTGAAAAAAAGTTTTATTTGATTGAAAAAGGTTTCATTTGATAGAAGAAAAGTTTCATTTGATTGAAAAAAGTTTCATTCGATTGAAAAAAAAGTTTCATTTAACTGAAAAATGCTATATATGGCTTCAATAGGTTCAGGTTTGATCCGTCCTAAAGTCTAGGTGCCTTTTGTCTATTTTGGCCAACGATACTTCAATTTTAATTTGATATTTATGTATTGTAGTAGTCGGCATTCATTTGCTCAAGTAGTCAATGTAGGTTTTTAATGCTCGTGTGTAATTTTGACAACTGTCGTTCCTATGTTTTTAACCGGACAACCAAAGAGATTACCAGCATTCATTGATCTTTTTATCAGATATTTAATTTACCACAGCAAAAGGGAATGGGGTATAGCTGAAAGATAAAAGGACAGCAGAGAAAAAGGCCGCATAGCCAGGTAACCATCTTTATCCAGAAAAAAGCGAAATTGACCGGACGGGATTCGCACTGCAAGCTTTGTCCCTTGACTCACCTTATTCTCAATAATTTCCTTGTACCTTACAAACGATTTAAATTGCTATATTAAATTTTAAAACTGGCGTTTTAGATGATTTTTTTTATTTAATGAAGAAATTAAAATAGTTGACAAGTTTATTGCACACTTCTTGGTCTGACAATCTACATCCATCGGTTCTTCGATAAACAGAGAATCTCAATTTTTTTACAACCATTTTCATTTTTGCATAAAAAAGAAAAAAAATTACTTACATTCCTTACGTTTGAACCCTACCGTGTACATTAACAGGGATATGCCTGGAATAAAAAATACAAAAAAGTGGAAGGGTTTTCAGCGTTGCACTTTAATTTATTTAGTTGGGATTCAATTTAGAGAAAGAACCCTTTTCGCAGAAATGTCCTAATTTAATTTGGAATCACGTCTCGATAGCAGAATTACTACATTTCTGCTTGAATTAATTAATTTATTATTATTTATTAATTTAGTAAGTGCTTTTATGATTTCATATTACATTTTTCCATTATAAAATGAGAGTTGAATTTTTTATTTATTGCTTTTTCATTAAGTATTAACAATAACATCAACAAAATCATGGTACTTTTTTTTGAAAGCCGGCAGATTCTAGAAAATAGATAACTTATTTCAAAACAATTAGGCTCTTTGATTTGCTCACATTCACCTACCTTCTTCTCCGCTGGTAAATTTGGTAAATTTTTCTTATCTAAATGGGCAATAACTAACTCTGATATTAGGGAAAAATGGCGTCTGCAAACAAGACTTTTGGTAAAAGAAAAGGCAAAACTTTTTCAAGCCATGGCAACTGAAGTAATATATATGATTATCAGCTTGCTGTCAATAGAACATAGAATAAATGAAAAATAATTACTTTTGTGTGACGATAATACCTACTTGTCTGCCTTATTGCTATTGTTACTAGTTTCAATGACAATGAGCACATGCATAATATAATTTTTCCATATTTTATTGATTACTAAGTGTTCTTAACAAGTTAAAGAGAATAAGAAGAAAACGAGAAGAGGAAAAAAAAGGGAATTTTGAATGTTAAATTTGGCGCATTTAGTGTCAATATTAATATAAATAATAATTTTAATGTTAAAATCAATGAAACGTACTAAATTAAATAAGGAGAGAAATTACCAGAAAAATTACAATCTACAGAGTTAAAATGTAGGAACGGGAGGTACTAAAAATGACTGGACTTGAAGATGGAAAGCTTGAAGCTCAGTGAATGTAGTCAGGATGGGAATTCCAGAGTTTCTAGGCTCCGATAAAGAAGGATCGACTAAAATCGGTGGATTTGTATAATGGGATAGGTGCAGATTTTTTGACTAGGAGAAGAAAAACCGCAATCAAGTCTCTACACTAAGGAAACTCTGGTAAGGCTAAGGTGGTTGATTAACCACCTAAAGCTGGCCCGTGAGTTAGAAAAATCGAGGAGGACAATAGATCACTCTGGCAGAAGTTGCATGAGGGGGTTAGAGAAAGTATTGGGTTGTCCGGAAAATAATGCAGGATTTTAAGTTTTCATTAAAAAAAATCTATATAAAATATTCTGTTTACGTTTACAGGATTACTCATNGAAATTATTTTGATTAAAGAACATTGCTTTAAAGTAACTAGTTTCTTTTTTTTTGTTTAATACCAAAATCCTGCATTATTTTCCGGACAACCCAATATATACTGCAAAATGAGGTACAGCCATTTCAACCACGTCACAAAATCGATACATGAGATCTCTTTAGGTAACTAAATATGGACCGAAAAAATCAGTTCACCGTATGCCAATTCGAAATAGGGAAGCACTTCAACGAGAAAAATATGACTAATGACAATGATTCTAAAACTTGAAATATTATTCATTATAACTAATTTTTTATCTCGCTACACGTTCGATATGCTAAAATAACCTTCTGTATAATGTGTGGTGTTTAGTGACCGCTACTTAATGATTATTTAGAGGTCGTGAGAAGCGGTCTGGTGTGACGTATGTTTTAGAAAAACATTTTTTTTGGCACTCTCAACAACAGACAAGAATGACATATCTACACGGAAAACGAACATTTTCAGCCCTGAATGTCTCAATAAAGTTCATAACGTTGGCACGGTAAAGAAAATGTTTTTCTAAAACCTACGTCACACCAGGCCGCTTCTCACGACCTCCATTTCTACTTCTGTATAATGATTATTCAGAAATCGTGAGATGCGGTCTGGTGTGATGTAGGTTTCAGAAAAACCTTTCCTTTATCGTGCCAACGTTTCGATCTTTATTGAGATCATCTTCAGGGCTCAAAGTGTTGGTTTTCGAAAAGAAACCCAAACGAGGACTGAAATTAAGTGAAGGGGAAAATTAAAATTTGTACGGATTGTAAACCCGTGAGGGATTCCGTGAATGAAAACTGAATAAATTTAACTGATTACACAAGGGAGATCGTTAGACATTCGTTAATATACAGAAAATTTAAGGGGGAAGGAAATCTTAGAATATCGTAATAAGCGATTCAAATGACCTGTTTTCGTTCAAAATGCATCGCCATTTCCGGATTTTCGTTGAAACCGACATCGTACAAAATGAAAGAAAACTAAGGTTGTTTAAAGTCAAGTGGAACCAAAATATATTTTGTTGTAGGTAAATTGATTTTTCCCCAAAAACGGAGATAATTTCTTTGTACTTATAAAAAGGCGTGGTCCATAAATTTTTCCCCTATTTTTTCTACAGCCGTAGTATTAATAATTTTATAAAACAACAAAGTACGTAACAATTAATCGCGACTTTCATTGATTTACCTCACCGTCCCATTCTTTTTTCGAAAATACATTCTTCTGCCTAAATCATGCGGAACGCTTTGTAAAAGTACTTTATGAAAAATCTCCCTTGCACATTTTTAACGGATTACATTTTTTGTCTAACGTTAATCCAGGCCGATTAAAAGCGAACATGACCAAAGGACTATATTTAAAAAAATTCATATTCCTGAATAATTACATTACCTAAAATCAAGCTTTCTTACACTTTCACTTTAGCCTTTTTCTTTCTACTAATTTTATTTAAATAAAACTAATTATATACAGTTTGCTTTGTTAAAATAATAAAGCATCGGCTAGTAGGTTGGTTATTCTTTAAAGTGTGGTTTAACATGATTGTAGGCTTTATAGTAATAAAAATAAACCCACCACTTCTCCTTTCTTTTTCAATTTCCAACAATAACTGTTTCTTGACGAAACCTAATCCTAATAAACTACTAAATATAATACTAAACTTAAATAACGGAAAAATTTACCCGTTTCATCTCAAGCTGTTCTACGAATAAAACGTGTAACCCACTTAAATTCAGCTTTTGGAAAAATATATTCGTTGTTTTATTGTGTCGTACCAATGGTAATTCGTGTGTAACATGAGATATTATCAAGGAAACGATTATGTAAAAATTATGTTATTTTATTTATATTAAAAATAGTGAGCCAACCAAGAAAATAGGAAATATATATTTCTTCGTTGACTCACTATTTTTAGTAAGTTTTTGAAAATATAATGTTTTTTTTAATCTAGCGGTTATTTCCTTATCCAAGTATGAGCTTGTAATTGAGGCTTTCAGGAAAAATATTTTTTTTACATAATCCACCTCTGTGTTACTCGCGTATGACTTGAAGGTTTACTGTTTTCAAAGGCAGCATTACAAATATTCGTTTGAAGTACATGTTTATTTTTCTTTATGGTTCCATGTAAAGGGTCGCTTTTCTTAAATTTATGTTGAATTGCTATATTTTGTTCTGTGCTAAATAAGTTTTAACTATCAAGTTGCAGTATTAAAAGTCGTGTGGCTTTAGTTTACACCATTTCTTGGGGTATTCATATGTAGTGGCATAAAGATGAAAATTGATGGAAACTAGTCGTTAGAAGTTACAATAGAGAATAGTTTATTCAAATTGACATATCCTTTTAAATATAATTACAAATGACTATTCGGAAATCGTGAGATGCTGTCTAGTGTGACGTAGGTTTCAGAAAACCATTTTCTTTATCGTGCCAACGTTTCGATCTTTATTGACATCATCTTCAGGGCTCAAAGTGTTTGTTTTCTGTTTTTTTTGGGCACTCTCAACACGGCACACAAGAATGGCACACTTACGCAGAAAACAAACAATTTGAGCCCTGAAGACGATCTCAATAATGATCGAAACGTTCGCACGATAAAGAAAATGTTTTTCTAAAACCTACGTCACACCAGACTGCATCTCACGATTTCTGAATAATTATCGACTAACGGTCACTAATCACCACATATTTCTGTATAATGTTTTGTATTATATATTACTCTGCTATAGTTTCTAATGTTTACCCTTTATTTGCAAATAAAATGGTACATTTTTATTCGTAAATAGAATATTTTGTCATCTTTAAACCTCAAACCTATGATTAAACTATACAATAGGTGGTTGAATATTTTTATCCTTAGAACATTGGAAATAGTCAAGTTTAGAATGTTAGACGTTTAAATTAGCTTTCAAGGTTTATCACATTTCAATCTTGTAATTTGAAAAACCTGTAAATAATTGTAAACTCTGAAGTTGATTTTGTAAATTCTCATTTTCTTATAATTACATAATTATGTATATTCTTTGAATAGTAATGCACTCAAGAGGCCGCGGTAGCCGAGTGTTTAAGGCGTCAGACTCTCGGCTAGTAGATCCCGGGGTCGTGGGTTCGATCCCCACCGTCGCCTCTGGACTTTTTCTGGCATCTAAGGGGACCGGTGGCCGCAATTGAAAACAATTGACACGGCACTCATCAATGAAAGGGGCGGGATCGGATCTCAGCGACCCTGAATTTGGTCCCGACCACCTTCAAAAATGAGTTTCTTCGATGGAAGAACACCAGTACGACGTGGGCTCAAGTTCACATTTGTGTTGCGAACCCTCCCCCAAAATATGGAGCCAGGGATAAAGTACAATAAAGGATAAAGTACAATAAATAAGCTTTGTGCTCAAAAGGGAACTCCTCCAGTCCCTAGTATCCATTGTTTTAAAAAAAATTAAAATAAGCACTCCGAACTCTGGCTGACTGTCTTAATACCTTGCAATAATAATACTGTTTTTTATTTTCAACTCTAAATTTCTTTCATTTTGTAAAAAAGTATATATATATCTATCTATCTAAATTAACTAATCTATTAAATATAAGAGGGAAAAGGTTGTACAAACCTAGCTGGAAACACTTCTGCCAGAAGTGTCCAGGGGATGACCCCAATCCCGACGTTCGTGCAGAAAAAGAGTAGCGAAAATAGGACGAGAGGAAAGATTCCGAGATCGAGCTGCCTTGTTTCCCTCAGGAAAGCGTAGACTCCGAGGCAGAGAGTAATTAGTGAACAGGCCGTGATTGAAATCAGAGAAAGCCCTCGTTTCCCGAGTTTTCGAACACTTCCCATACAAACAAAACTTCCCAGAATTTGGCTCGATGCGGCAAACACCTGAAACAAAACTTTGTTGTATCATTTCGAAATTTACCTCGTTTACTTTATTAACGGTAACTTTATACGTTTAAATTAATAACGGTTTAAAAACTGTTTTACCGTGCCGACGAAAGGGTCAAGTGGTACGCCGAGCTTTGTGAAGACGTGGACCAAGTACGGTCTGCATCCGTTTAAAGCACCGCAGTGTAGAAAACCGAAATAACAAACAACCAAACCCAACGGCTTTAGCATCTCTGGCCTGACCAAATCCTTCATTTTCTCAGAGAAGGTTGGTTTGTAATCTTCTACCACAAGACCTTAAACAAAACCCATTGTTTAAAGATATATATTGGATAGTTATTATCAAATCATATATAGCTGTCATAACTGACCATATTAATTATTTCAAAATTATTCTTTTCATCTAAGGTCTTGGTTGAGATGAAAAAGTTAATTTCGAGAACTTGATTCGAAAACTCCGCTGATCTGACCACTAGGAGTAAGTCACGATAGCTGAAATGGTTAGAGCAGCGGCGTATTGAGCCAAAATTCGTGAGTTCGAATTCCGTTCGTGGCACTAATATTTTCATCTCAACCCAGGCCCTAGATGAAGAGAATAATTAATTGAAATATGTTATTATCAAAATTTGATAATTAAATACATTTATGATAAATTAGTAGTAGTAAAATTGAATATGTTTATAGATTTATGTTTATATATATTTATATACAGGGTGTCCCAGTTCCTTCTGAGGAAACACAGGGAATCGATTCTACTTTTCGTTCGGAGCAAAAAATGCTCAGAAGAAAGTTTTAGGAAAGTTCCTTATTTTGAAGATATTCGTCAATTTAAGTTTTTTCAACTTTTTACTACTTTACCACATAAAAACGCTTCCAACTTCCAAAATGTTGAGACTACAATAAATCCAATTACACCATTTGAAAGAACGCTAAATTTGCTGTAAGATACTTCTATTTGCAATAATCTGAATGACATAAAATGTTAGGCAATATCAGTTGGAACATGTCAAAATTACAAAATTTAAAATTTTGGTCATGATTGCACGTTCTACTGAGATTACAAAAAAATACCTACAACTTGTCAAATTTTACTAAAACTTCTGCATCTAATATGCTTTACGTTGATATATTCAGGTTTTTAAATAACGTTCTAGTAGAGTTAAAAAATAACAATTAAATGTCCGAAAACGTGAGCTAAGGTAAATTTGAAGGGGGGGGGGCGTAGAAATTCAGAAAGTCAGTTACATTCGAGAAGAGGGAAAACACTTTGAGCATTTCCTCTGAAAAGTTCCTCCTTTGTTGTTTGGTGCTTGCTACAAGAAGAACCATTGCATTTTATTGTATAAAGCTTTCTGGTACGGTTTTTGTGAGTATGAAGCTTTCTGGTATGGTTTTTGTGAGATTACAGATGTGTCATTTTTATTTTACAAAGCGAGTTCTAATAGATTTATTTCTACCTCCTTCAAATTTACCTTAGCTCACGTTTTCGAACATTCAATTGTTATTTTTCAACTCTACTAGAACGTTATTTAATAATTCACTAATTTCGTGGTCCGCTTGACCAATTAATATATTAAAATTAATTAAGGTTTTTAGTTGAGATAAAAAAGTCAATGGCACGAGCGGGATTCGAACCCACGATCTTCGGCTAGATACGCCGCTGCTCTACCACTTGAGCTATCGTGACCTCGATCCATTCGGACACTAACTTCCCATCTCAACCCCACCTTTTGAGTTTTCCCTCCTTTTTGACTTTTTTATTTCAACTAAAAACCTTAATTAATTGTAATATATTATTTGGTCAAACGGACGGTTATCCTCTTAATACTTATGATTAATTATTGATCATCATAATTGAAGAAATTAAAATTAGAATAATAAATAAACTGTGTATTTTTACTTGATAGAATTTATAACTTAGAATTATGATATGTTATTCTAAGGCAATTTTTTGCCAATTGAAGTTTTGATTGTAACTTAATACTTACAAACATCCAATAAAAAATTATAAAGCCGCATTTTAAATGTGAAGGTAAGAGCTTGGAGTCATAAAAGCCACATTGTTGTGTCAAAATTTACAGAGAGACAGGATGGCCAAGTTATTTGAATTTTTTCTGTTCAAGTTTGATGTCTTGTTGGTTTTTCTGCGAGTATCACTGATCGCAGTTTGATTATCTCTTGGTATGTCTGTTCTCGCTATGTGCAGTCTTCCAACATTTGATCGGATATGGTTTTTATTGTTTTATGTTAAATAGTTAATGTAACGTTTATTTTTATAACCAAAATGCAAACAGTTTTAAATTTTAGCCTGCTTTTATTGAATAGAAGTTAATATTAAATTATAGAATATAATTAATTTTTCATAAAATATAACCGGTGATTAACCACAGGGAAAGTAATTAGCAACACGTAGTTATTTGAAAACAACTTTTACTTATTCCTTGATATTGTTTATTGTTGGCGGGACAAGTGCTCCACATAAAATAAAAACCTTTCAAAGTGTCAACACTGGGAGGAAAATTAAAGTTGCGAGTCGTTCTTCAAACTTTATCTCGAAGGTGAAATTTTAATAATGTTAAATTACTGGAATTAAAGGGACATTATATTACGACAAATATAATTTTGTTTAATTATAATTCTAAATCGTTAGAAAACATGCAGGTTTAAATGCAGATAGATGCTGCCAAATATTTACAACAAAAAAGAACAAGATATTGATTAAGCACCTTTCCCATTAAATTAGTTTTCGATAAAGTACGTTATGTGCGGTCTCACTGGAAAGCAATATTCGTATAATTACATATCCGATAAAGAGTTACGGGAAACCCACATGAACTGGAGAGCATCCTTTTAACTCGCCATAATTTCGTTTATTAATTAAACTGGGGCATTTGTCCCTTATTGGACAAGCGATGCGTACTCATATGCTACAGCTCAATTTCTCACTAATGACACAATCACCTAGTTAAAAAGAATCTAGTTTTTATTTGTAAATTAGTTTTAAATCGTTAATAATATGATTTGAATTAATATGGAAATGGTTTTGGATACATTTGTTATTCAGATATCGTGAGATGCGGTCGGGTGTGATGTAGGTTTCAGAAAAACATTTTCTTTATCGTGCCAACGTTTCGATCTTTTATTGAGATCATCTTCAGGGCTCAAAGTGTTTGTCTTCTGTGTAATTGTGCCATCCTTGCGTGTCGTGTTGAGAGTGCCCCCTTTTTCTGAAACATACATCACAACCGACCGCATCTCACGATATCTGAATAACTATCGATTAACGGTCACTAATCTCTATACATTTGGATACATTGTTGACCACATTATTTATACTATAAGAGAAAAACAGACCCAAAAACTCCCAAAAAAAAAGAAGATCAACACATGATTTAAAGAGATAAATTCATTGTGAAGGATAAAATAATTTAATTTTTGCCATTTCTAAATGTTGTATCTCACACGAAAAACGCATTTTTTTTAAATATTGTGAGTTGTAATTGTGGGTGTAGGAAGAGTGGAATTTTTCTTTAATAACATTTGTCTTTCAAATAACATCTTCCTTGCTCCACAACGTATTGTCAATAATGTTGAATAATGTTGTCATAGCAAGTTGAATATAAATATAGATCCTAAATATTCCTTACATCTGAATCCAAATGTTAAATCATGTCATCAATTTCTAATCAAAATGGTACTTAATGACATAATAATTGTCAATCCGGTATCCAATAGCAATTAAGGTTATATTGGGAGTATTTCACGGGTGAGGAGACTCCGTAATCAAACTTCCTCGTAGTTAATAATCGAAGGAAAATTATAACTTCAAAAGAAAAAAACCTTATAATTGTCTGAAAGGAAGAGGGCTATAGATTGCATTATTAACGGACGGAACAACACTCCGACTTGCCTGATTTTATCGTAGTTTCTCAACTCATCCCAGAGTCGAAAGTATGATCATCTTTCATTTTAATTCGAATATGGTTATTTAAGTTATTTTAATTTTTCCTAGAAGTAGAATATTTTTGATATATAGACTCAGGGATGCCGGATAAAATAAACGTACAAATTTTCCGAGAGCTGAATACCTTTTTACGTCAGTAGTTGGAACACATTTCGAAACCTAGTGTTACACACCAAATGTAATAAATATAAAAAGTAATTTATTTTTAGGCTGTTTCCATCTGAATAAATTTATTTTATGTTTTTGAAGGAAATTCTTTTTATATTTGCTTAAATATACTGCAAGACGAAAAAAACGGACACTAGTATGTTGTTTATTTCATACTACATGCTGATTTTTATTAATTTTAACATACTTTTTTAATGTGTGGTGTTTAGTAACCGTTTGTTGATTAATTCTAGTATAATTTAAACAATGTTGATAAATCCCAGGCCCTGAAGACGATCTCAATAAAGGTCAAAACTTGGAACTGTAAATAAAATGTTTATCTAAAACCTACCAGACCGCATTTCCCGATCTCCAAATAATACTTATTTTAATATCTTAATAATATTTTAACTCAAATTAAACAAGATCGGATATTCATGAGTTTTAATAAAAGAATATATAATTATGATAGAATAAATTTGAATTTCCGGTTTTTAGTGGTTTCTTTCAAACCATAATAATTAATTATTTTGTTTATTAAAACTCAAGAATTTCTGATTTCTTTTAATTTGGTTCATATTAAAATTAGTATGCTGTAATTGCTTGAAATAAACAACAAAATACGAGCTTCGCCTTTGAGATTATTGACACGTTTTTATGCACATTGGAAAAATCTTAGAATAAATGTAAAAAATATCACTGTCATAATCATGCACCAATTTTAGTCAATGCTGGTATTACAAATACTTGCAATCATAAAGAAATTTGAAAATAATTTGACTTTCCAATTCGTTACTAATTGACATTGGAAATTAATTGTACTGATTATGGTTTGAAAAAATGGTTGTATGATGTTTTTATTATAAATAATGTATACAACACAGCAATACCTCACAAAGGAATTGCGAAGACCAACCAGCAGTCTTTCTTTTTGGCCGTATGATCTCCGTGTTAGCCATAACTTAAGATTGATTTTTTAAATTATGTTATTTATGGTAATATTGTTTTATCTTGTGCGGTTTTGGGACTTTCACGTTTAACTACAACTAATTAATATGTTTAGTTGAGATAAAAAAGTCAGTGTCGCGGGCGAGATTCGAACCCACGACTTTCGGCTAGATACGCTGCTACTCTACCACTTATCGTGACTTCGATCCACTCGGACACTAACCTCCCATCTCAACCCCCACCTTTCGAATTTACCCTCTTTTTTGCCATTTTTCATTGACTTTTATATCTCAACTAAAAACCTTAATTAATTGAAAGATATTAATTGGTCAAGCGGACCACGTTAACTAGTGAATTTAACTTCAACTTTAAATAACTTGTATTAAATAATTTAACTATACTTTAAATGTATAGGTCGTTTTCAAATACATAGTCCATAATATCCAGGTTCGCTGTGTGCATCAATATTAGACGATGTTGGTGATGGGCACATTCCACCATATTTCATTGTTTATTTATTTTTTTTTTATTATTTTTTTGTTGCCGGCTAACTACCTGGGTCGTCGCCGGGGCCCCCATATAAACCTTCTCGCATTTGTCTTCTTATCTATGTTATGTGTATATTCTTTTCTGAGTCTTCTTATGCCTCAACTAAACAACTGTTGCCTTCCGATTCACCTAATAGGGGATTCGTTATCTTGTTTGTTGTTACCATCCCACACGAGATAAATTAAAATACATAGATATAATATATACACATTTTCATAATTCACATTCATACTAATTTACTAACCTATACTACAACTAAATTGGAGGTCGGAAGATTATCGTGATCTTGCGGCCCCCTGTCTTTCACACTAATAAATACGTTCAAACTGTATTTACAAGTTCCACTCACACACTAACCTATCCTAATCTAAATTGTTTGACGGGCCTGTGGAGTACTCGATATTTCTCGACAGCCACGTCCTTTCACGCATCACCTCTCACGCTAATAAATACATTCATTCTGGACAAGCCACTACACTTCGGAAGTATAGTACGAACGAAATGCCAATGACCCGTCCCTCACATCATACTACAAATATATAACATATCTGTACTAATTTGGTGGGTCTGTGGGTACTTGATATTCCGTCACAGCTACACCCAAGCATACTTCGACATTCATGCAAATAAATACATTCCTACAAATAGGAGGGATATACCACGTGTGGTGAATTATATATAGCCATAAGCATTGATTAATTTTAGGTAATCAATGACCTTCCGTTTCTCATTTACCTTTTTGTAAGTGGTATGGCAGCCAGTTGTGATTTAAAAGATATAAAATGTAATTTTAGAGAAGATATGTGCATGATTTTAAATATGCTACTGGTGGCAAACATCAAAGCGCCTGACAGCGAGACGCGACATTTCTCCGTAAAATGGAAATTACATAATTGTTTTTAGATTGAAAAAAAAAAATAAACATAATAATGTGTTTTATTTTCAAACATTCATTCTTTATACATTAAAAAAGAAAATAACATATTTCTTGCCATGATCTAATTGTTCGTGTAGAGTTGAATTAAAAATATGTAAAAGTGAATATATTGTTTTCAAACATGCATATTTACATACATAATAATCATATTTACATCGTCTTTCACCACATGGAATTGTACTACACAATACTTAAATACTTGTAATGCCTTTTATGATCTTTGTGAAATGTTTAAGTTATAATATAGCGTAATTATTTTTAATTTTTTTTTTACATATAGTAAAATTGCACAGTACAAGGGAAAAGTCTTAGTAAAGCCTACCAGTCTAAAATATTATAATTGAATCCTAATTTTGTACGCGAAATAAGCATTTATTGGAGACATAGGTTTTCCTGAATAATTATTGTTCCCTTCACACCAGTAAATGGAAAGCGGGTAACACTTAGTTTTAAACAATTCCAGTAGACCCTAGCCATTGTGATGAATAACAATTGCAGGTTTTCCCTTTGGCACCGGTGTTCTCAAGCCGCAAAATTAATATTCCAAAGGTTCAACTCTTCAAAGGAAGAAAGGTACGATCCGTCGGATCACGCTCACGAGGATTCCTAAGTGTAGGCAGTAGTCCATGACGTTTACTGCTCTGAAGAGATGGGAAGCGATTTAATATATTTCCGAGGAACCAGTGAGCCCGATAAAACACATTCCGGAGCAGTCGCCCGTGACCCGCTTCCCCTCTTGAAAACTTGACCGAGTTCGAAACGCGGGTACTAACATCGACTACTACCGTATGTGGAAAAATACACCTGAGAATGTCAGATATCAATATTTTCGGAATAAAATGTATCATGAGGAACGTCGAATATAGTAAATTTATAAAATTCTTCAACAAGATGGATTACAAGGAAAAAGAGACTTTCTTTCTATCGCGATCATTAATGAAATTTATTTTATTACATGTTTCTATGTCGCATGTGCACTTTATATGAGATTTTCAATATTTCTTTTTTTATACGCGTTAATTAATTAACTCGCGATTCAAGTCATTTGGTTAATCGTTATGTCAAGCTAGTCCTAATAAAATGGCACTAATTTTAGCAGAAATAACAACAATCAGAACACGAATCTCCTTTTAAAACTCTTGAAAGTTTTAAGAGGTAAACATTAAATATTTCCAAAACACGTACCCAATATAATTTTATTTTTAAATTAAATTATTAGACCAAGTAATAATCCTCTGATCATGTTATTCCCGCCCAATCTAAGTAAATATTTTGAGCAGTCAGGCTGGCCTGCCTGGAGGCACCATGATAATTTTTTTTTCTGGAGAGGAAAAGTTTGTTTAGGCTCTACTAATTATTGGGCCAAGATTATGCCGCAAAAACCGTGGAATAAACCCCAGGATGGCGGATGGTTTTACAACACAACGGTCTGACCCCCTGGTCACATATGGAGCTCTTTTGTGGTGGCAAAAAAATGCATAGGAAGGACAAAACAAATTGAATATCGTACAAAGACTAGCGAGTTGAACACATTGTAGAACGTACACAAGGATGATGCGTAATTGTTCGACAACATCGACCAAAATCAATCTCCCGGAAATTACTTTAATTTACAAAAGTGGCTTTGGAAAGTGGAGTAAAGCGGTCGATATCGTATCAAAACCAAATGGATCGTTCCTGCTGTCTTCTAAGCTGAGGCTCATGAAACCCAACCATGGATTTAATACAGAAGAAATAAAAAGGTGTACGGATGCACATATTTTCGGACAGGCAGGCAGCCATATGCTTTTAGCTCCCCACTATACTCGAAATGCATAAATTGCCTAAAATACCGAGTAAAATTCGACAAAGTTACCTTGTTGAGGTTCTCGGGGTATGAGAGTGTAAAAGGGTAAGTATAGACTGACCAAATAACTTTTGGGCACAAGAGGTTAGCGTGTTGAACGAGGTGGTGGGTTCGATATCCACCGTCGCCCTTGGAATTTTCTTTTGAGCTCTCCCCTTCACCCAAAAAATATAAATATATGATAGTGCCACAAAAGTACTGTAGACTGTGTGAATAATATAATGTGATATTATAAAATCATAATAATGTGAATCATGAATCCATTAAAACGAAAATAAAAACATAGCCAAACGAGGGGCATCCTTTTATCCATGAGACCAAAACCACTACTAAGAACATCAGAGAGTGTGCGGAAGTTGAAACATGAAAAATGGCTTGAAATAAGCAATTAAGCACTGGACGAATATAATCTATAAGTCAATTAATTAATCTTTATTTAAGGAATTGGTTACATTAAAAAAGTCAATGTCACAAGCGGGATTTGAACCTACGACCTTCGGCTCAATACGCCGCTGCTCCACCATTTGAGCTATCGTGACTTCAACCCACTCGGACACTAACTTCGCATCTCAACCTCACCTTTTGAATTTTCCCTGCTTTTTGCCATTTTTAAAATGTCGTTTAATCTGTTTGATTCTCGGCGACAAATGAAACGGCTAAGGAGAGCTTAGTGAAGATATACTTCATTTAACTTATTAAATTCACTCATTTTCGTCGTCCGCTTGACCAAATCCCCCTAAAAGGAGGTAAAATTCAAAAGGTGAGGTTGAGATGGGAAGTTAGTGTCCAAGTGGATGGATCGAAGTCATGATAACTCAAGTGGGAGAGCTGCGGCTCATTTAACCGAAGGTCATGGCATCGAATCCCGCTTGTGACACTGACTTTTTTTATCTCGACCAATAACTTACTTAAAGATTAATTAATTGAAAGATAATATTTGGTCAAGCGGACAACGAAAAGTAGTGAATTTAATAAGCTATAAGATTTGTAAATATTTCAAAAACGATGGTGAATAAACACATTTTCCTCCGCGGGCAAAATATGAAAAACACCACAGGAATCTATAATTGCCACATAAAGATTATTGCAAAGCAATAAAAAGGGATACCATGCAAAGCGTAACAAAATGATCAATAACGACGAAATTTCTTTCTTTCGATGCTATATTTTGGCACATTCTAAAAATCATTAATAATTAGTTTTATGAAAACATTGTACGATATAATAAATTTTTCACGAATTCACGAATTGTGAAAAGAGTAAGCAACAAAATTGTTCTTAATAACTTTCTGGCTAGTTCGGAATCAACGAGAAACTAACTCAACCGAATGTTGAAACGGAGTGATCAGCTTTTGTTAAATGGATACATAGAGAGCTTCATCGTACGGCCGGTTAATACAGAAAGCGTGCGTTGAATAGAAATATGATTAGTGGAATTTTACCTCCTTCATTAGTTGGAACCGGCGAGTAAGCAAGGGTGGGTGGTGTGATCGGGGTCGTGATGGGGCTGTTTAGCTTCGAAGCTTCCGCATGAGCTTCCATTCCTCTGAATTCTTTCAGTACGACCTCTTGCTTAACCCACCCTCTGAGCCAAGCCAACGAAGCCCTCGCCTCTTCGCGCCTCCCTTTCGTCAACAACCACACAGGAGACTCAGGTACCTGGAATAACAATAGAAATTATTGCAATATACAAAACTGAGAGCGGTTAAATCAAGAACATCACGACGTAAACATTATCTAACATAGCAGTATTGTCTTTTTTTGGTACATTTATGTATAAATATTTCTAAAAACATTTTGAATTTAGCGTTTTTTGTTTAGTGAACATAAAGTTCAATATTTATATGAAAAAGTTGTTTTTAATTTTCTGAACTTTTGGTTGTTTTTCGCATATCTTACAATCAAATCAAAATCAAAAATCTTCAATCAAGAACTTACTAGTTAAACATTACAGAGTGAGCTTCAATTTGTGTCCCCAGCCTTATAATTTTTTTAGAACACCGAAGCTATTTTTTTTGTCTAGTTTCTTTTATGAACCAAAAAATGTTCATCTAACTTTCTGGGCTAACGGGATACTAATGAGAACTTATTTATCTCAAATAGCAAGTATTAAGCAATGTACATTTTTGAAAGGTTTTTTCACGCTTAATTCAGCAATGCAAACATTTGTTTATATCCAATACAATTGAGATTCAAACTTTGAACGTTTGAGTGCAACTTGACATTTGGAATAAATAATCTGAAGTATAGACTTCTGTTCGAGGTACTGCCTGTATATGTATATGTCAATTGACCAAATTGGATTTTCTTATGTACAGTGCTCAACTACTGATGCGTGGAGCTTATGAAAAGCGCCGGTGCGAATAAGTAAAAAGCCAGAAACATCAGATGATTACACTTAGCACTCTGTGCGTCGTAGAACTATCTAAAGCTTGTTAGGCCAAAGATCCAGCTGTGCTTATCGTGATAAGTTTGGCCAAATTTCAAGCGATGTTCAATTTGTGGAGGGTCCAGAAGTGACGCGAAAGCTTTAGCAAGTTGAATTGTAACAGTTGATGAGCCAATGAGACAATGGCCTTAATATTAGAAAGTAGTTATTGAATAGGTGACCTTCAAACTGACTTTATTTTGAAAAAGTTGCAAACTAGCACTGACTAACTGCAGAACCAAGTCAATCTTAGGACTTTTAACATCTTTAACAATCCGATCTAATAAGATTTTTTTCTACTGCATTTTTCTAGGCCTGCCAGGTTTTATTACTTCCCTGGAAGTAAAACCATCTACTATTCCACAGACTCAACTCGAATCTGCGTCAATGTTTCGACGAGTTGAAAAGCCTGTACTAAATCGATTCAACGAGTACATGAAAGTTTTCAACAGTAAAAGTCCTTTTTTGCTAGGCGGAATATTGCGCGAATTTGATCACTTATCGGAGAACTGTTTCGTCGTTACAGCCATTAACTTTCCTTTAGAAACGAACCCCTGAACTAGACCTTTCAGCTCGGAAAAGAAAGATTCATCAAACCTAAGAGAAACTGCCACAAATCCTTTTTACCGTGGCAATTATTCTACGAAGAAAGACTCTAACACATTTGGACAAATTAAGAATATACTCAGCAAAAATCGAATCTGATCTAGACTTATGTATTTCTTATTTATAAAATTATAATTTAAAATCCGCAAAACAGTTTGATCACGTCAGAATTTAAGTACAGATATAAAATTGTCAAGCACACACAGGTTCAATAACTTTGTGTTTCTTGTTTGTTTGCTGTTTTACGTACATTTTTTGTTAATATTGATCCTCAGTCAAACGGCTACAAGGATCTCATCTTTTTACACGGAAATATTTAAATAGTGTTGATTTCGCAAATAGCCAATTAGGGTAATGAAAAAATGTACAAATATAAACTAATTGACGAGCTTTCACTCTCGTTTAGAAACATGCCAAAAGTTACGCACATGTACTAAATATACAATATTTGTACGTGAGGAAAGGGATGTACTTTCTAAACAAAGAAAATATACGGACTCAATTAACCTGCATAAATATATATTTTTAAGGCATTCGGTATGCATTTTACGACTAGATTAGTTTTCAATAATATTCAAGAAAGAGTATATTAAATTACTTTACTTTTAATTAACGTGGTTTTATTCTTTTTTATGTCTGCGGAATATGCCGAACGCGTAGAGGCTTTTTAAAATTTTACATGGGGGTCATTTTCGGATGCACCGTAGGGACTCATGTCAGCCGTGTTTTTACATAGGAGAAGCACAAATTACTCAAATTTGAACGCAACCACCAATTTCTTTCTATCTTGCGTTTAAGACTCACTAATTCTTCATATTATCAATTATCAAGATATATGAACAAGAGAAAAACAAAAAAGCCGGAAAATTATATTACGACAACTTTAATTACAAGAATATTATTAATTAAATAATAAATTATCTCATTGAAGTTTAAATAAAGCCAACTTTAAACAAGAATAGACAAAACACTTCCGAAAATGACAAACAAATTGATGTTCTTAAGATCCCAATTCGTATAGTCCAGACCATGCTCCTTCAGATTTCCCACCACTCATCGGCGTACTTCTTTAAGAGTAATACGGTTTATTTCTCTTTTTGTTATAAATACAATAATATAAAATTGATAGGAAAAGCTTCTTTTTTATTGCATTGTTCATGCTGTAATAATGAGATATTCCGGTCGTAAAACCGTAGGTTTAGGCGATATACATTTTTAACTGTTGAATTTTTTAATTGTAATTACCTGCAGTATGGCAATGAATGTGATGACGGGAACTGCAGAGCTTATAGCTGCAGCTGTCCTCCAATCCGTGAAGGATTTCAACAGGCACATAATAAGGAGACCGACCGAGATGTAAACGCTCGTAAAAGAGGCTAGCATTCCTCTGAGATGAGCCTGTGAGATTTCGCCGACATAGCTGAAAGTCGGCGCCTCCATAAAACCTATACTAAATCCCATGAGAGCCGAAGCGACGAAGAGCATCGGGACTGATTGGGCGTGGTAGACGAGCATCCACCCGAGAAGCTGGGGGAGGTTGACCATCAGCATGCACTTCTTTCTGCCGAGGGTGTTCTGGATGAAACCGGAAAGAACGCTCCCGGTCGGTTGTACAATTAAAAGAACACCAGCTGCAATTAATAACTATTTAAGTGAATTACACAAAAGCGCCAGGTCAGCCTGGCATAATATGCTCTACACTATTTCTCTATTTATACGCAACTAATCACCATTTATAGTTTGTTTTGAGCGTGAAACATTACAAATGAACTTACCCAGCCATGATGCTTCGTAGTCTGTTAAAGATAGTCCAGTAGGTGCATTTTTCAACGCCCCTATGATAACAGTTGACGAAAATACCATCATACCGAGAGATAACAACAGCATACTTTGAGCCATTGTTGCCAGTACCTAAAAAAGTTCAAACGTTAGAATTGGAAGAAATTATTTTGTTTAATAGTATTGCTGTTGCTTAATATTGAAAACAAGTATTTAAAAGTTGATATAATGGATATATTCAGCATATATGAGCAGATTTACTAAATACAAATATAAACATGGAATAGCCTTTGGATCTGGGAAGATATTCACGCTAGAAGATATATATATAGCCAGTTTTGGTTTAATTTCGAAGACTGATCACTAATTATAATGGAAAATATTTCAACAACAAATCAGAGGAAGTTTTGAAAATTAATTTAGAAAAATTACGTATTTAGTAAACTACATAAAAACTGTAAAAAAAATATAGGCAGAACTAACTAGGCGTACCCTTAACACGTGCTAGAACTTTAATAAAAACTTAAATTATATTGAAATACTTAATAAAAAAATTAGTTTATTTTCATTACATCATTTTCAAATTACACTATCTAAGTATAAACGGTTTTCCTTAAGTATTCCTTCTAATGTATAAAATTACCGAATGTATAAAAAACCGAAAGAAAGAAAAGAAAAGAAACACAAGCCAATATTAAACGGAATATTTTAAACTATTTGTTCGGATTTTTTTTTTAATTTTACTTAAACTCTGTCTAATTAAAGGGAGAACAGAAAAGCGGTTTATTGTTAAATCCCCTCGTTCACTTTCCGAAGGGTTTGCTCATAACATTTCTGCTGCAAAGTAACGGTCTGAAATGTAGCCCTTCGTTAAGTCACGTCAAAAATATTCCTTTTTATATCCTTTTCCGACCTTGATGATGATGATTTTACTAAACAAACCTCTCTAGTCTCAAATAGTGTTACATGTAGCTTTAATAAAGTAGAATCACAATTCAAAATTTACAATAGATAAAATTGTATACCTATTACTTACTATGTAACGTCCATATTTCTGAGTTACTACTTCATACTCATAAGTTACTAAAATATTCGTAATATAACATCATAATTTTGAACAATTTCTTTTATTAAGTTTAAAACCAATTCTTGGTATTATAGTATTTTTACAGAGTTAAGCTAACACAGGAACGATTAAACGATTAAATCCTGTTTTGTATTTAATTAAAACTATTTACAAAGGAAAAACAAATGATTATTGTTGAAATAAACAGGTTGGATAATTTAGCTCATCAAGTTGTACTATTCTAAAAAACGAGAAAATATTGTAGTTATGAAAAAGCCTTAATATTATAGTTTTATATAAATAGTTAAGTGATAAAGCGAATTTCAAGGATCTAAAATGACAATGTTCTCTTGTTTATTATCAGGGATGTGGTCAAAGAAAATATTTTAGTTTTAAATCTTCGCCTAGATTTAGGAATTTTCTTGTACCTTCTACAGGGCTCTAAAAAAGTGAAAAAGACACTGGAATGTGGTAGGACATAAAGGACGGGTGGTAGATGTCATCAACACAACTAAGTTAAACTCATAAATTCATTCCGGCTGAGGCCTTAGTTTTTAACAAAGTTAATGTTAATATTTGCTAACCGTATGAAATCCGTGGTGAAGTTGTTAGTTTTTTACGTTTCAGGCTACTGAGCCATCGTAAGGATCCCAAAAAATTGGCTAATACCCTTTTAGCACCCCAAAAGCCAATGGACATTCCTTCCAACAAATATTTATTGATTGAATTTAAAATTTGTTGGAAGGATTTTCATTGATTTGTTTGGTGCTAAGCAGGAATTTTCCAAAAATTAAAACCATCACCAAACATTTCGAGATTTTTTTAATACATATTCATGTACATTTTTATGTACCAATATGAGCACTTAGACTCATTTCCATCTTCATTCTGGTAAAATTAGAGAAGGTATAAAAAAGTTTTCAAGCAATGAAGATATAGCAACAATTGACTTTGTTAGACATTGCCGGTTTACAAAATTTACATAGATTTCTCTTCATGTGTTAAAAAATGTACAATTTAGCCGAGTTCGGCACAATTAATTATTTAATGTAACAAATATGAAAAAAATAATGTAAAAGCATATCTTTCTTTCTTGGGACGTGTATCAGTCTATTTTCATAAAATTGTGTTTGGCGTAAACTATAAGGCCATCAAAGAAATTCAATAGCTCCTATGTTTCTTTGATATGAAAGCGCTAATACATATAAAACGTTTATATTAAAAACCATTTAAAATTTCACAACAGATTCTAATTATAAAATTCATAGATATTACTAACATGCTAGGTTGCTTCGTATGTGGGTTCACTGGTTTTAATAAAACTTTTTTGGTCATGCTAGGTAAAATTATATTACACACCTGTCGCAGCGTCATATCCTCGGTCGGCCAAGAAAATCTATTTTAACCAATTTTTATAAATATGTGTTACTACCTTGTTGCAAATGTATTTCCTACTTATGTATTTCTATTATGTTATATCAGTTAATTTTTTTAATCCTAAGATTTAAATAAAAAATAAGCATGATGGTAAAATGTATAGAAAAATTATCAAAACGAATTCCAGTAAAGTGGCCAAAAAATGTTTTTGTCGAAACAAAATCGTTTAAGCAAACCCTTAAATCTGAACACTGAGTACTGCGTAATTCTTATTTAATTTAACAATCTTTTGACGAAGGAATAAATTAAAATAGATTCACTAATTTCGTGGCCTGCTTGGCCAATTAATATATTACAATTAATTAAGGTTTTTAGTTGAGATGAAAAAATGGCAAAAAGGAGGGAAAATTCAAAAGGTGGGGTTGAGATGGGAAGTTAGTGGCCGAGTGGATCGAGGTCACGATAGCTCAAGTGGTAGAGCAGCGGCGTATCTAGCCGAAGATCGTGGGTTCGAATCCCGCTCGTGCCATTGACTTTTTTTATCTCAATTACAAACCTTAATTAATTAAAATAAGAGATTAAAAAATATATACTCTTAGTTATTATTTTTTACATTGTTACTTCACAATGTACGTATAAAAGATAAAATTAAATTAAACTCTTCTTCAATTCTTCATATGAAACAAATATTTCCAATAAAAATTAACAGTCCGAGAATTTTTAAATTAAACTTATTGTTAGGTATCAAGCCAGAAATAGTTATACATATATAATGAAGACTTAAATACCTCTTTTGTTCCTTTCAATGTCGGGATGCACTGATAGGCTCAATATTTGAAAGACCTGTGTATTTATTATTGACTTGTTATTTCATAATAGTCGAAGTTGTGAGTAGCGATCAAGAATGAGATAGTTTCAAAAAACACCTTTTCCATTTTTTTGCCGACGTTTCGACCTTTATTCGGGGCATCTTCAGAGCTGGGTAAATTACAAAATATATGTTGATTGGAAAAAAATGAATTTCAGATGTAAATATAAATTTTGGACTAAATATTTCATATTCACATAAAACGTAGTGCTATTCTTGGGGTGTCATATTTGTTTTGTGTTAAAGTGTTGTGAATCGTGAATTTGAATTCTGCTGTTCCTATACTTTTTTATTTTTATATTTTTTCCAATCTACATATGTAATTTACCCAGGCCCTGAAGATGATCCGAATAAAGGTAGAAACATCGGGAAAATATAAACAAGTGGTTTTCTAAACTACCTTATTCATGACCGCTACTCACGACTTCAACAAATTTGGAAACCTTTTTGGACGCGCCAGCTTCTTCCTTCAATAGGAGCTGGACTACCCTAAAAACTCCTGAATTTTCTCGATAGAAACCGTTTTTCTGGCATGTCGTACCAAAGTTTCTGGAACATCATTTGGTCGTTATTTTATATTTATTTATTATAATTTTTAAGGTTTGAATTCATCACAACCATTCATTTCAATTCTTTATTCTCATTATGTATATATTAATATGCATATAGTTTATTGATAAAAATAATCAGTTTTTCTTCCTTTTATTCCTTTTTCTTCTTAAAGACAAATTTTTATCTCAAGAAAAAATATTCGTATTTGTGTCGGATATGCGGGGGTCATTTTTTTTTCTTCTTATGTCCAGTGTTCCACTTAAAAATCCATAATTCCTCTGTATTTGATCGAAATTGTTTATAGAACGTCAGAAAAAAGAATATTTTTTTAAAGATAGATCCTTCTCACAGTAAGTTGTTTTCAACGATCCGTATTTCGAGCATTTAGCTCATCATCAGCTTGTATAATTCCTTCAACCTGATGATGAGCTAAAAGCTCGAAATACGGATCGTTGAAAACAACTTACTGTAAGTAGGAACTATTTTTTTAAAAGGATTGAACACCATTCATCATTTCTATTTAAAAAATATGTTTCTTTTTCTCCTCCAATAACAGTGGGCACGTGTTAATATTTTCAGCCTAGTAGTAATACTACTATAGTAGTTTTTATCAGTTTGCCATAAAATCGGAAGTAAAACACGTATTCGGTTACTGATTATTAAAGAATTAAACATTTAAACACATATATTTAACAGGTTTTTTTAACAGGTTCGATTCAATGTTAGGATGTGTCACGCGTGTTGGAAAACGGGCCAAACATATGATGGTAAATCCCTGTCGGCTATCTTTTACTCGCTGTGACAATAACACGGGTCGCAGATTAAAGAGTTGTTTGTACATTTTATCTTTCTGGAAACAAATAGTAAATCTCGTTCAAATACCGAGAGTGATTGTATGTATTGCCCCAATTCATATTATCGTCGGACGGCTTTAGATGGCTGCGTTACACAATCCGTTTCTATTTGTACCCCAGTAATCAAAAATCGATAACCAAATTTCGAGAATCGTTTGTCGTCTAATATTTTACATGATTGTGGTGTAACATTTAACGAATCAACACGGAACGTTTATCGGTAAACTAATATGAACAATCAATTGAATTTAATAATGCTAGCCAAACGCAAAATATTACCCAATATATTTTTAATGCGGAACTTACTTTATATTTGTATAAATTTTTTTGTTAATCTTTTGTAGCTAATTTTTAATAATTAACCCTTTAAAATATGATTTGGCCTGATTTAAATACTTTTCTTACCTGATAATTAAATAATCATAAAGCCATGATAAATTGACATGTAGATAATACAAAAAAATGTAATACCAGAAAAATAACAAAATAATAAATTATATTAAAATTATTATACTTAACATATAATAAAACATTTAGTACAATTAAAAATTTATTTAAATTACGATTAAGCCGTTAGCACTTTTTGAAAGGGCCAATCTGAAATATTTTATGGAAAATCGTAGTTTTTACTATTTGTTCTTGTGCCATTTGGCCTGATTTAAATATTTTTCTTATCTGATAATTAAATAATCATAAAGACTTGATAAATTGAAATGTAGATCATGCATATCATTTCATACCAAGAAAAAAATTTAATACCAAAAGAAAAGAATAACAAAAATAATGTGTGGTGGTTAGCGACCGTTAATCGATAATTATTCAGAAAAGTAAGTTATTAGCGCGAATGGAGTGGGTTCAACCCCGCCCCGAGGAATATCGAGTACTCTGGGGGAGTGAATGTGANCAGCCAGTGGTGTCGGATTCTGTTTGGATTTTTTTGCATAGATATGTCGCTTTACTCTCTTATCCAGGTATTGGGTTGTAATACTGATATATATATTCAGAAATCGTGAGTTGCAATCTCTTTCTTCCTCCCTTTTTGTGTACTTTTGGATTGCATAGTCTACATCTGTAATTAATTTAGCTGTTGGAAAATCTGTTTTGTTGTAAGGAATGGAATATTTGGGACCAAGTGATACCGCATCTCACTCACGATTTCTGAATAATTAACAAATGTGTAGAGATTAGTGACCGTTAATCGATAGTTATTCAGATATGGTGAGATGCGGTCCCCCACCCACCGCATCTCACGATATCTGAATAACAATAATTAACAAAAATAATTTAATAAATTATATAAAAATTATAATAATTAACATATAATAAAACGTTTATTACAAGTAAAAATTTATTTAAATTACGACAAACCCGGTAGCACTTTTTGAAAGGACCAATCTGAAATATTGTATGGAAAATCGTAATTTTCATTATTTGTTCTTGTGTCGTTCTGCGAGTCTTCGACAAATTATTTGGGCCACGATCAGTTTACTGGGTCCATCTACTTACGCATTTTCGTTGAGAAAAGTTTCTTCGATCACGAGTCAATCATTTCAACAATTTTCCAAAACAAAAAATCAGTGTCACAACCTCAAACCCAGAATGAACGTGGTTATATTATGAAACAAAAATAAAATACGACCTGAACTTCCGTAAGTTACATAAACTATATGTAACAGAAATGTATATTTTAGTCAAAATTTTGTCAAGTTCAACGAAAAACTACAACAAGCAAAAGTGTTATTTTTTTAAGCTCTGCAACAAAAATATCAATTCAGGGCGAAAGAGAAAATTAGATTTACGATTAACAAGTTTGACATTACAAACAGAAAGTTTGACTTATAAACGCAGTTTATAGATAACATTACATTAATATAACAATGCCAGTTGTTATTAGTTATTAAAGGAAATTGAAAGATAAGCGTAAAATTAAATGTGTAAAATTTATTTGTAGCGAAAATGGGAAGAGACAGACAACAGGAATAACTATTTTACGATTGTTATAGCACTAAAAAAAATTGGAACGGCCAAATTTTAAATCAGAAGAATTGTGCTGTTACTAACAAAAAAATAATCCGTGAGTCAGAAATAACGATTTTATAACGCATATATTTGACAGGTTAAGGGGTATTAATTATTTTGATAATATTTTAAATTTTATCTTTTTAAATTCAATTCAAATGTTTCTTGAACATAAAAAACAAAACAAAAATTAAACACCCGTGCTTTACTGTATTAATACAACCTGTACGGGATACCTATTTAAATTATTGAATTAATTATACTTATTTTGTTTTATAGACTTTTATTTTCTAAAAACCTTAAACATATAGAAATAAACGAGCAAGGAGAAAAAACAAGAAAACCAAAAAACTGTTTGGTAACGAGCAAGGAGGTAATAGGACAATTACGCTTTTGTATTGTGATTTGCTAGGTAATCACTAGCGGTTTAGTCTTCAAAACCTGTCAGGAATAGATAATTATTCTGTTTACTTGCGGTAGGGAAGTTCTGAATGATCGTGTCTCCGGCGCCTCTCCTATTTCGAGGGTCAATTTTGCCCTGTCAGGGACTGCTTTGGATTCACCCTTACTCATCTCGGTGTTTCCGCTGAAAGAAGAAAAACGCCCATTAGTGTTAAGAAAAAATGGAAAAAAATACGTCAGCAAGCTGAAAAAATAAATTTTTTCTACATAAGCATACATTTTTTTAACTTTTATGCTCTTTTATCGGCCCTGATCGACGGGTTTTGACAAACGCACTTTACCTTTGACCCTTGGGGCCGGGATAGCTTCTACACCAATGCTGCGGCTGTAACATCCATCTGTCATATGCGGAGGTACGTCAGCTCTCATCTTGAGAATCAAAACGTCCGATAAGCCAGGAAAGGCTAGGTGTGGGCGTTAAAGATCCTCATTGTCCTTGTAAGGACGACCGAGTAGCATGCGGGAACGTAATGTATATTTTATTGTTGTGTTTCATATAATTTATCGTATCTACTTCATTCCGACTATCGTACGATTTTTTATAAAAAGCATTTTTACTCAGCGTATTTTATTATGAAACTAGGTATGGGTCTAAAAATATTTTAAGTAGAATCTCTTGGTGCCAGAAGAATTTTAATTATTTGGCGCGATAGGCCGACCTGGTGATTACATTTTTTCAAACATAATACGTTTTTTTTCCACAAATTTTGAAATTCCTTTTCATTCTAAACTAATTTACTGTATTAATTATTTTAGAATGAAAAGGACTTTAAAAATCTGTGGAAAAAAAGCGTATTAAGTTAGAAGAAAAGTTATCACCAGGTCGGCATATCGCGCCAAGTAATTAACATTCTTCTAGCACTAGGAGATTCTATTTAAAATATTTTGAATTGAAAAATTCATCTATCACTTTTGAAAATATTGAAGTTTTCCTTCAAAATTCGATAATTACAATTTGTCATAAATTGGATAAAAAATGGAAATTTTAAAAAGAAATTTATGTAGAATTTTGAAAACCTAACTTGAAAAAACAACAATCAGTTAAGAATAAATTGAAATGCTCAATTTATGAAGTAAAACTTCTATATCTTTAGAACGCATTGATGATATATTTGAGTTCTGCTATAATTTTTTATATTGGTTAGATCAATAATCAAAATGCTGTAAAATATTTATCCTCAAAAATTAGTTGATTCATTCTCAAAATATTGATGTTTTCCTTCAGAACTCAATAAATTTAATTTATCGTGTAACCGATATTTCTTGTTTAAGTTTTAAAAAATCAATACCAATTAAACATTCTTATTATATTCACGTTAATTTTTTAATTGTCTCCATTTTTCACTACGTACACGATAAATTAAATCTATCGCGTTCTAAAACTTCGGAGTTCGAAAATTTGACTATTCATTGTATCCTGCTCATTCTGTCTTGTCTAATCCTGAAAGATGATTTCTGGTCGCATTACTATTTCCGCTCTATATGAAGCCAAGTTGCTTGGGACCGGGATGCTTTTAGGACACATCAAGCATCCTTTCTTTACATGCTAAACATATACGCGCGTTTTAGAGCAGCATGAGTCTGTGGTGACCCAGAGGAACCACCACAGACGGCCCTATCCAGGGCCTCATCACCGCCCCTATCTCACTTATCCCCCCCCCATGGGTTCTGCCCATGGAGGGCGTCCGCATCCACCGGGAGTGGGGGAAGGAAGATATATCCGGAAAAGGCGGAGAGAGGGGGGAATTTCGTTTCCCTAGCCGGAAGGTGACTGGACGCTCGGACAGAGAAAAGGAAAAAGCACGGATTACCAAGGAAAAGAACAGAGAAGAAAAAGGAGGAAGTTACCCGGACGGGACTAGCAGAGGACATTGGACCACCTCGGGCAAGGTAGGAAGGCTTCCTTTTCTTTGCTCGCCCCCCTATCTCCGGAGAGTTATTCATTTGGTTTGACCATATATTCACGAATGTAAAAGGGTAACCTTGTGAAAATAAAAATCTTGTTTCCCTACTGGAGGAACTTTTTCAGAACCCCGAACCCGACCTTGCTCCCCATCTCCTGACTCTAAAATTCGCTACAAGTTTATCAAACTTGCATGGCAAATGCATAATCGAGTTAGGAAGATCGTGATGATTGCGATCGTCCAAAGCACATGACAGCAACGTTTTCAAATTTCATGATTTGTTGAACTGTTTTTGGAAAAACAGCCGAATATATGCTGGTAAACATGCAAATATAGATAATACCTGCTGGGTTAGCATGTTGAAAAATATTTAAATTAAATTGAAATTGTGTATTACAAATTACAAACAATAGTGTATAATTAATATTTGCACTTACTGTATACATATATTTATATATTTTAATGTAGTTCTTTTTTTAATGACAGGATTTTTAAGTGATCAAAAGTAAAGCGTTTTTTGTTGCTTTTTTGTCTGCACTTACTTGGGAGATGAGTTGGGCGCCATCCTAGTTATGTTAAACCAGCAAGTGAGCTTGGGATCATCTGTGATATCTTATATAAGCTTTCTTCGTATTGTTACATAATATCACCCCTCTCTCTGAAGGCTCCCCTTAGCGCATCCAGGCATTCAACAAACATTTGTATTGGGTTTTTACTGGCGTCTTAACGTCTGGAAAGATTGGGTCTAAGTATGGGAGTCGCAAGCCTGTGAGAACCCGTATCAACCTCAAAAAAGCTTTTCTGTCGTAATTTATTCATATAAACTATTTAATGTGTGAAGTAACAAAATTTTTAATAAAGCTGATTGTCATAAAATAAAGAATTTTATATAATTCACTCTTTGTTTTCAGTTGAAATAAGATTGAGTTTATTATAGCGATTTCTAATATATATTGTAAAGAAAAAAGGCCATTTTTTTACTCAAATCACGGAAATGGACTGCCGTATCAATTAACGAGTCAAGTACCAAAGTTTTTGAGAAACGATTCAAATAAACTTTGGACCGAATCTTTAATGAACAGCTATAAATAATTCTTGTACGCAATTGAACAGTGGTTGGTATTCACTCACTTGTAAATTATGCAAATGGCTTCAAACAGAAACAAACAAATTCTTTTAAATTTACAAATTTGTACTGTCATTTAAACAAAACGTATAACAATAATGACTTCACGTAAAGGAAACACTAATAGAAAATTTTACATTTTCGCCGCTTGAAATGTTGCTTGATCAAATATCTTTCTCACATGCACAAGTTTTTGTACTTGGGAAACAAAACTTGCCTGTATTAAGAGCAGATAATTATGATTATCTGACAAATAATTTGCCTCGGTTTATTTATTAAGTTTATTATTAGGTATACCGAGTAACAGAGAGAAGTTTAGCATAAGAAAATGTTCTTCCTGGCATACATTTTAATTACAAAATTCTTCAAAGAAAACGAATTATTGAAATTATAAAACGTGAACATCATTTAATCCAAAATCGTTTTATGAGGTACATATTTGTATCTCAAAAAAATCAATAAATTAATTAAGGTTTTAAGTTGAGATAAAATAAGTAAGTGTCACGAGCGGAATTCGAACCCACGACCTTCGGCTTTGTACGCCGCTACTCTACCACTTGAGCTATCGTGACTTTTAAAATTAATTGAATGTTATTAATTGGTGGTGATTAGTGACCGTTAATCGATAATTATTCAGAAATCGTGAGATGCGGTCTGGTGTGATGTAGGTATCAGAAAAACATTTTCTTTATCGTGCCTAAGTTTCGATCTTCATTGAGATCATCTTCAGGGCCTTGTGTTGTCTGCATTTCAGCAAAAAAGTTCTATGGTTGATAGCCGATGCGAGTGTCTTCTCATTGTTGGCAATGTCCTTCAGAATACTTTTAGCTTCGTTTCCAGATGTACTTTAAATTAGTTCATATAATCCCATGTTCTTCTCGGGTAGAAGTGTGTGGTGATTAACGTTAACTGAACTTTTTTGCTGAAATGCAGACAACACAAGGCCCTGAAGATGATCTCAATAAAGATCGAAACGTGGGCACGATAAAGAAAATGTTTTTCTGAAACCTACATCACACCAGACCGCATCTCACGATTTCTGAATAATTAGTTATTAATTGGTTAATTAAGCGGACCACGAAAAATAGTGAATTTAATGAATTGAAATGAAGTAAACTTCACTAATGCTCTCCGTGGCCATTTTATTTTTCGCCGAGAATCCAATCCGATTAAACGACATTTGAAAAATGGCAAAAAGGAGGGAAAATTCAAAAGGTGGAGTTGAGATGGGAAGTTAGTGCCCGAGGGGATCGAAATCACTATAGCTCAAGTGGCAGAGCAGCGGCGTATCTAGACGATCGTGGGTTCGTATTCCGCTCGTGACACTGACTTTTTATCCCAGCTTAAAACCTTAATTAATTGAATGTTATTAATTGGTCAAGCGGACCAAGAAAGCTGGTGAATAAAATCAATAAAGCTGTTTTTAATTAAAATATAGACTATTGTAATTACCCTAAATTTGCGTTATTACAAAATTTCAACCAATATGAAAAAAACATGTGTTTGGTTTAATAGCTATTTAACAGCGGTACCAAATAAAATGTGTTAAATAAACAAGACCACAAAACAAGCATGCGCATATGTGTATAACAGTAAATAATGAGAAGGGATAAACAAATAATCAGAAAAATAGATTGATCGGATAGCATAACATTAAAGATATTCATAGGGAGAGCGAGAGAGAGAGAGAGAGAGAGAGAGAGAGAGAGAGATGGTGAGAGGGAGAGAGGAGAGATAAGGAAACAATGAAACTTACAACAAAGAGAGGTACTGAGACTTAGAAGATTAGTGAGCAATATTGCTCCGTAACCATCTCACACGGGCAAAAAAGATATGTGTAAAAAAATACTTAAATAAATATTTTACCCAATTAAGGAGGCTGTTTTAACTAAGTATGACAAGGCATAACATACTTTGCTTTGTCGCTTTGCAAGTACTACCATTTTGCTAATAGGGGAACGTCTCCCTTAACAACTTTACTACGGCAGCACTTGGTTTTATACTGCTTTTCCCCTGGAAATAAACCTTTACACGTGTTACATATTCGAGTAAGAAAATTATTGTCCTCTTTTTCGCTTCTGCTCGTTTGTCCGCATGCATGGCCGAACTTGTTCCTTACAACGAAACAATTGGAAAGCTAAGTTTTGGCCTCGGCCCAACACATTGCCAAGGTTGCTCATCCCCACGATTCTCTTTTTATTTAGTGGATAAATATCGACTCATTTTATCTTGAAGGAGAGTTAAGTGCACGTTCCCCCCTGTCTTTTTAAACTACTATACATCAAAATAATAAAAATAAGTAAATGTAAGTTTATAAGTGTTTTTTTAAGGAAATTCACACAATTTACTCGATTTTCCTTCGCAAAAATACGAAATGAAATGCCATTAAACTTTGACTTATTGTACATTTTAAATTCTTAAGTATTCTTTTTAAGTCTTAAGTTAATTCGGCAGGGCGATTATTAATGTGCAGTCAATGGATTTGACGTTTTCAGAAAATATCTACATATTTATAAATTGGGACAGTTAATAGAAAAATGTAATATTAGAAAGTATTTCTTTTGGCTTAATGAATCTTTTTTTAAATTAATTTTTTTACGAGGGTTCGCAACAGCAGAGGTCATATAAACCCTCAGGGTGCCGGTGTTTAAAAAAAATCCGTTTGTATGTATGTCAGATTGGAATGCAGGGCCGCTGGATTCGAACACGGGACCTTTACCTTACAGCGATGAGCGCCGTGTCAACACCTAAACCGTTGTTGCGGCCACTGACGCCCCTAATAAATCATTAAAATTCTATTTATGTCCATTCTAAATTAATAATGAAGGAGGAATTTTTTCCTTGTTAATCACTTTTTTATTTGCGATACTTTACTGATTAACCAACAACGTCTAGACCGTCAAAAATGTATCATGCCTATTTTGTCAATTTTCAATTGATTTGATTAGGGCACTTGCAACGAACCCTTTCGATTTCCCGTTTTTTTTCTATATCGAGAAAATCTGCTTATGTGGCAAGCAATCAGTATGAAATATCAAAAGGTTGGAGGCAGGAGTGTTACCTGGGGTGAATTATTCTTTCTAAGCACCACCTATCAATATCGCATTACATTTGCAGAAATATTTATTGACTCTGGCCGGCCCGGAATGATAATATTTTTTCAGTGCTATAGGATTATCTTAAGAAAATATAGTCAACCTGATACAGTCACGTCCTAACGAGGGCGTTGCTCATTTTTTTTATTATAAATGTATTACATACATTTGTAAGTTATTGATTTTTTTCCTTCGAAACATAAATTTGTTAACATTCCTTTGATTTTGTTTCTATGTTTGTTTTCTACTTGATGTACATACCAGTGCATCAAAGTTAGAACGAGACTGAACCAATACGGAAACAAGCTTATTTCCATGTTTTCTTGATGTAATTTTAAAACGGTCATCCCCACCTGGAAACTCATTTCGAACTATTTCTCTATTTCTCACTAAATAAATTAAAGGTCGTTCTTTTGAGGATTTATTTTCTTTCTTCTCGGAGCACAGCCGCGTAGAATTTATTCTTTACCTTTATATTGCAAAATTTTTATTATTATATTTATCTGACAGTGTATAAAAAGAATATAGTATATTTTATACACTGTCAGAAGCAATAATATACATTATATCATATATACGATATTTTATTACAATTTATTTTTTTTAAAGCCACTAATTCGTTGACAGATACCGTAAATACGTAATTATTCTAAAGAAGCGAATAATTTAAAAAATAAATAAATTAGAAAAATTTTTATACACCTTATTGATGAGTTATTTAATTATTCAGTGTTTGGAAAACCATAAATTTTGTTTTAATTTTTAATTTTCTCTTTCATCTCTCTTTCTTTCTGTTGCTTTTTATCTTTCCTCTGCTTCTGTTTAAAAAAAAATCATTCTCGCCCTTTTCCTTTATTCGTTTTGTTTAATTTATTTTAAATTGCAATTCAGTGATATGATAAGGACAAATAAGATAAAGAAAAGACTGAAATAAGATTCATTGCGGCCGATCCGATCTTTTTCCCCAGTAGCCAATTGGAACAGTCGTGAAAATCCACGATTACAAAGATAAGTCCATCTGCAGCGGACTTAGGACACAATTACAGGCTACTTCACACACTAGGCGAACTTGTGAAGTGGTTCGACCTACAAATAAGTGCACTCAAAGAACTTTACAAAACTCTAACGTTAAAGTAAGACCCAAGTCACGTTAATTCAGTTAATTATGCCGTTTGTTACTTTTGTAAGTTGTTCAGTTCAAGTATTATCGATTGAAATACTTTAAATAGTAGTAAAGATAATAACTATCAGCGCTTTTGTAAATTTGAATTGTAAAAATTGAAGATATCCAAACAAATCCTTCATAACAATCACTACCCTAAATACATAATTAACAGAATAATCAACAACTGCTTGTCAACACTAACATCATCCACTAGTACTAATAATACATCAAATCTATCAAATACACACAAACGAACATACATTTGCATGCCATTCATTCACAACATAATAAATTAAACACATTTCTCTATTCCGATAACTTTAAAATAGCTTTTAAAAATTACAAAACAATTCAAACACTTTTATCCAAAATTAAAGATCTTACACCAATAACAAATAAATCTGACGTAATCTACAAAATCACTGTTTAAACTGTCCGGAAACTTACTTCGGTCTTACATCCCGATATCTGGACAAGAGAGTAAAGCAGCATATCTATGATTGCAAAAAACCCAAGTAAGATCATACAGCATTCGCTACACACCATTTTGAACACAAACACAATTTCGACTTCAAAAATCAAAAAACATTACACACAGAACAAAACAAACAAAAACGTAATTTTTAGAAATGGTCAAATCAACCGAGATAAACACATCATCAATTACAAAACAGACACATTTATACTCAGTCGTAGCTACGCCAATGTCATTAATCAAATTCAATATCGATAATATACATATATCATCATGACTACACACAAACATATAACATATCAAACAATCATTACATTACACACAATAAACATTGCTACATCTAATTCTTCAACAATTTGGCTTTACTTTCTCTAATTATCCCAGTCTATATAATCCTGAAAGGAGAATCAGGCCGAATCATTACCCATTTTTTCCCATTGTCGGTTCCTTTCACCTACCAGAAGCGACTCTTCATATAAAAATGTTTTTCTATCCCGACTTCCTTCCCCACCCTTTCAAAATCCAACATATATAATAATAAAACATCACTGTCTCACTGATACTTTCAACAGGACACCCAATAATGACACATCTACACGGAAAACAAACACTTTGATTGAGTAGAAATAATTTGACTGAATATAAAAAATATATTTTGCATTGTACAAATTATTTTTTTTCCACATCCTAAACGTATTTGTTAAATTTAAAAATGTTTGTAAATCCCAGGCCCTGAATGATTGGGTGATTTCAATAAAGATCGAAACGTTGGCCCGATAAAGAAAATGTTTTTCTAAAACCTACATCACACCAGACCGCATCTCACGATTCATCAGTAATCATCGCCTAACGGTCACTAATCACCACACACACAGGTTAAAAATAAAATAACATCTTATATTTTTATCATATTGAAATAACATTACAAATATTACATTTTATTAGGTTTCGTGGTCCGCTTGACTAAATAAAATCTTTTCAATTATCTCAACCAAAATCTTAATTAATTCCAAATATTATTCATGATTAGCTGAGTATAAATTAGACTGTACACGATATTATAAATGTTTTCATATTTTTATTTTATTTTTGTATTGCCAATTTTCCAATTCAACTCTCTTATGTAGAATTTTGTTCGAAATAGACAGCGTCATTTTTTTCTATTCCTTTCATTAATGTCACCCACAATCATTTATGAAGCAGCTAGAAACTAAAGCTATACTATGAAGATAAATCGATTCTGTTTGTAAACATAGAAATCGTTTTTTCTTGTTTAATTTCCTTTCATTTCATGTTATTCAAAATATATTATCAGTATACGTTTTCTAAAAAATCGAAATATTTGATTTGTTTTCTTATTTGTTTTTAAATTTCAATTAAATGTGAATGAATGAAGAAAAGCGTACTCAATATACATGCACGTTGAGAAAATAGTCGTACCTTCCATTGTAAATGTGATACCAACTTTCACTGTAGTCAGGTACTTAGGAATGTACCTAGACAGCATACTGACGTGGAATCCCCAAATAAAACTTAGACAAGAACTTGACAACTTGTACATCTACTTCTAGGACCCAAATCTGCCCTGACCGTCAAAACTATATTAACTTTTGACAAGATTTTACTGCGACCACTGGGCATATGGAGTAGACCTGTGGGCTTCTGCCAAGCCATCCACCAACATTCCCATCCTTCCAATCAAAAGTCCCCATACATATTGTCAAAACACCGGGTTACGTCACTAACCTCACTATCCACAACGACCTCAACATTCCTTTTGTCATCGAACTGATCCGCTCTCTATTCCAAATGTTTCCCACCAACCTCTCGATCCATCCTAGCCGTCTCTGCACGTTCATATCCGAGAACCCGCCACGACTCTACAAACGACGAAGGCCTCGCGACCTCCTTGCCTCTGAATCCCTCAGAATGAGTGACACCATTGGCTGCATTCTCATGCAGCTCTAGCATTACTGTTAGTGTTGTAAACGTGTGATAAACATTTTTTTATTCGCATTTGCAATTTGTACGAATCACGTGTAGGGTACTAATAAAATAATTTAAAAAATAATAATAAACCGCCCAACGAAATTTTTCAATGTCAGAATTGGTAGAGAAAACAAGTCATGGAATATTTTCTAATTCATTTTCACACTTTGCCTTTTATCACATTCTTCAAGGCCTTAATTGAAATGTATTATTTCAATATCGAAGCTGCCCTAATGCTAAAGCTTAAATAAGCGCCTTTTCTAAATGTATTCGTATTTGGAGGATTTTGAAAAAATATCTTGTTTTGTTGTATGTAGCGTTGTTTTTTTTTTAATTTTTTATAATAGTAAGGCAAGACTTCCTTTTAAGCGGAATATATTTTTTTTTATTCTTCATTGATTTTCTATCTGTTTTTGATGATAAAATTAATGTCGGAAAAAAACTCAAATCATCGTTATTCAATGAGGTTAAGGTTCTGCAATAAAAAGATCAAATTTATCATAGAGAGTTGCAACAATTTATTTTGCATTCCAAAATTTTATTATTTATTTTATTTTACGAGGGTTCCCAACAGCAGAGATCATATAAACCCTCGGAGTGCCGGTGATTTTGAAAAAAAAAAAAATAAGCCCATTTGTAAGTATGTCGGGTTCGAATGCCGCTGGATTTGAACCCGGAACCTTTACCTTAAAGGTGAGCGCCGTGTCAACGCCTAAACCGTTGCGGCTACCGACGTCCCCTTCCAAAATTCTAGTTATAATTGATATGAGGTCTTGGATAGGTTACAAAAGCACCATGTAAAAACTATTCTCTCTACCTACAAACACTCCAATAAGGTCAATACTGAAACTACCTGAACCATTTTTTTTATTTACAGTACAACTGCACAGTAGATTTTGGCTAAAGAGTTATTGCTGGCAATCGATTGATAAATGTTGTAACCATGGAGATAGTAAGGCGGAATGTAAGGAAGGATTGTAAGATTGTAGGGTTCTCTGGTTTAATTCCTGGGGTAAACTATCTTACAATTACTCTTCTTCGTTATCCTTCCCGAAGGTTACGTCTCAAATTAGTGACCATTGTGTGAATCAGATATGGAATTCGGTCTGTACAGACGTTGCATTGAAGTTTTTCATTTGTTATTTCTCGAATATTTTCCTTGGTTCATAAATAATCAGCTCAGGTAAAGATATTTTATGTGCAATTTGTGTACTAGGGAAGATCTCAATTATTTCCTTTCGCCGGTACATGATAAGTTGCTTCCTCACTGAACAAGCACTTAGACGTTTGTTATGTCCACAGTCTGCAACCATTTAATTGCAATTGCGTAAAAGGTCTGGAAATAAATAGTACAGGTCAATTTGTATTTAACTATTAATTCCTCTCCTGAAGCATAATTATATTACGGTTCTAGCCTTTTTTTAAATTGAATTTTATATTTTAAGGTTATTTTAACATTGAGGAAAATTATTTTATTTGTTTGTTTGTGCCTTTCTTACATTCATTTAAACCATCTTTATTTTTTATTTAAGATTTCGGGTCTATACATATATACACTAGTAAAAAAATTATATTTTTTTTTCTATGCTTCTAATTGATTGTAATTATATTTTGAAAGCCAGTTTGCAATAGTTTTGTGTGTTATAACATAAAACATTCCAAGTCTTGTTGATATGTTGAAGAAAAAATTATGAATCTAAACAATGAGGAAAAGGGTTTGTGTGTGGATAGCGGTAAGTTTGATCTTTTGCACACGTAAATATGAAAATTTCATTCCAACTTTTATGTTGCTGTATCATATTTGATTTTTTGATGTTATTATAGCTCAATATTTATGGGATTTAAATCATCAGTTTCAGAAGAATAATTCCACTATTAGTTCTTGTTTTTCCTTGTATATATTAATAAAATAATTTTAAAATTAAATTTTCTAACTATTCTATATTATCAACAGTAATCTGGATCAAATAAAATATATTCAATATCGGCTTATAAAGTAAATCAAGCGTATAGTGAATATATTCCTGTTTATCATTTTATCCAATTTATTTACCATTTCCAAATCATTACCCCGCGATACCCATTCGAGCTAGAAAAAGACATCATATAAATAATCGTAATTTTCCATCGGCTTTTCTGAATTTTTCATATTTATTTTTGTACATCTGTAAAGCCATAGAACCTCTATGTGTCATAATCTGAACAGATTAATAATGTCTGTCATATTGGCAAACAGAAGCCGTCGGGCCGGTGAAATAGGCAGGTAAGCCAACAGGGGATACGGTCAGATATTCCACCATACTCGCTTCCGACAATTTACATATTTAGCAAAATAATCTCTGACAATTGAGCCAACAACAGCCCTCAAGGCGAGTCCGAGACTCGGTTTGAGCACAACCCGGTTATACCCCAGGGAAGTCCTACCCTGTCTAATAATACCAGTCCAACTTGAGTGGTACAGAGCAAACATCACTATTTCCCAATTCTTCTAGATTTTAGATAATAACTTTTATTCCTACCGCCACGGAGTATTAGTGAGCCTACATTGTTTTTTTCTTAGACGTGCAGTTTTCTCTTCACCGGTTATTTGAACAGCTAGGGCCATTATTTACCTCCTCTCCTAAATTCCTACATTTTATTTTTGTTTACTGTACGTCATTCAGAAAGCTCGTTTTTCCAGATTTGTTGATATCAGAGAGAGAGAGAGAGAGAGAGAGAGAGAGAGAGAGAGAGAGAGAGAGAGAATCATCCCCAGGAAGTCAGTCAATCTGAATGCCTCTTAACAATGCATGACGAGCAAAACTGGGTAAAAAAATATTAGTTAAATTTTAGTGATTATTTGGAGATCGTGAGATGCAGTCTGGTGTGACGTAGGTTTTAGAAATACATTTTCTTTTTTGGGCCAATGTTTCAATCTTTATTGAGATCATCTTCAGGGCATAAAATGTTTGTTTTCCGTGTAGATGTGTCATTCTTCTGTGTCGTGTTGAGAATGCTCGGATAACGGATAATAAATATTATCAGTATATTATAATATAGTATTTTACAGATTATATGCCTTCGGGGGGGGGGAGTAAAGCAACATATCTATGATTGCAAAAAAAACCCAAACAAAATAGCACAGCCTACACACCATATTGAACACCAATACAATTTCGACTTCAACAATCCAAAAATATTACACACAGAACAAAAAAAACATAAATGTAACTTTTTAGAAATGGTTTACGTCGACAGAGATAAACACAGCATCAATTACAGAACTGGCACATGTAAACGCTAATATCATTAGTCAAATTCAATATTGATAACACATTAACTTCACTAATTTCGTGGTCCACTTGACCAATTAATATATTACAATTATTTAAGGTTTTTTAGTTGAGATAAAAAAGTCAATGGCACGAGCGGGATTCGAACCCACGATCTTCGGCTAGATACGGCGCTGCTCTCCCATTTGAGCTATCGTGACCTCACGTGAGGTGTATGTAGCCGAAGGTCGTGGGATCGAATCCCGCTCGATGCACTGACTTTTTCATCTCTACCAATACCTCGCACAAATAATTATAAATTGAAAGAAATTATTTATTATGATTATTTTATGGAAAAAATCAAGAAATTGATGATAATTAATAAGCAAATATATTTCTGTACGTTCTTCTTTATATAATAGTACATACAAAATGTGTGTACCAAATGTATAAATCAGTTTTATCCTTGTGTATATACATTACCTTTTTGTTTTATCCTAACAGTTTTTCTCAAATATGTACATAACTTTTTTAAGTATAAATCTGGATACAACGAAATTCGGTAATAACGACCTGATTCCCGAAGTACCTAGCAGATCGTTATAAGCGAATACAACTGTTTTTTTCGTTTTTTAAGTTTTAAAAGTCCAACAGAAAATGTATAAAGAACATCTTATTGAGTGATTTTATGAGAAACAAAAATTCATCAGAAGGAATTGTAATTATTTCTTGTCAATATGGAATTAAATTTCCCTGTCTTGAAATTAATTTAGAACTCACAACCACGAGAAAATTTTGTTTACAACAATGAATTAATAATTACAAAACAAAACTCAAGCACTTGGGTATTCCATTTATATGGACTAAAAAGACAATTATTTCATTCTTTCAAAGTAGAAAGTTATCACAACAATCTTTACTTTCTCTAAACTTCTTAGGTGACATAATTCGCAAAAATCATCAAATACCTGTATTATTCCGTTCAGCAGGAATTATTAAAATTATAATTACATTTGTCTGGTTAAAAGTAGATTTAAATGAATGAGATAAAGGGATAAGTTGATCTGTAGCCATAAATCTTTGCGAAGTTTCGGACACTAATTCTATGACACTAATTCTCCAATCTATAAAAATATAGCTTGGACTATTATTTGATAAAATTCTGGGGTATTCTTCATCGAAAATCTCTCTATTTGGAGTGCAATCATTTCTTACCATATTGCATCCCATGGATATTGCTTGTGGAGGTACCGCTATCTTAATTCCCAACACGTTAAACCATTATCTAATTCCTAGCCAATCTTCTGTATCTTCACAGTACACTGCCATCAAATTGTCCTCTACACTCTTCAACTTTACTATAGCAGCTGTATATTGTCCACCAAATCATAACATTTCCCACGAACAGTTTCTATCCTATTTCCAGTGCATTGGCCCGCGTTTCCTGTCCGGTGGTGATTATAATGCAAAGCATCCACAGTGGGGCTGCAGGGTAGCTAATCCACGAGGTCGTGTCTTACACAGTGTCCTCTCCGCCAAACGCCTCAACTTCATATCTCCTCCTGATCCTACATATTGGCCCACTGCTACTAACAAACGCCCAGATCTCCTAGACTTCTTCATTACATCCCAACTCTCTTCACTTCACCACCATGTTTGTACATTGAATGATCTCTCATCGGATCATAGTCCTGTTCTATTAACTATCGACACCTATCCCATTCCAACGGCCCCTACAGCTACATTAATACACGGTCCAGTAGACTGCAGTAGACTGGAAACAATTTGGAATACATTTGGAACAGAAAATAAATCTCAAAACCCCCCTTAAAACACACCACGAAATAGACACTGCAATCGAAAAATTCACATTATCAATAACTGAATCGATCAGTGATTCAACAATTCACACA